>NC_056727.1:767578437-767615937 GCF_019279795.1 Protopterus annectens
TTAAAGTATTTTCTTATTTACAAAAGGAAAAACTCTGAAAAGGCCCAGGCTGCCAAAATGGTGTTTAACAAACAAAATGCTTTTGTGTGTACCCTGCTCTGCTTAAATGCTGAAGAGCTGATTTTGTTATGGTGACCAAATGCAGTCCTGTGGGCGCTCCATTTTGTAGGGAAATCAAGTTCAACTAGAGGAAAGAGAAAAGCAGAGATTCTAGGAGTTAGCTTGTGAAGGCACCAGCAGGCAGTTATTTATAATAATACATTCAGAAAGGTTTGATGGTGGGAGACAGTACTTACCTTCCAGAATGAACTAAGATTTATAGCTAAGAAACCTAAGCAAGAGGCAAATGCAGTCAATAAACACTTGAGATTTTTAAAGATATACCAGAAAAACTAAATCAGTTTGTTCACAATTGTACAACTGGAAAATTGCCAAATAAAGCACTTCAGGTATAGTAGCCCAAGTTATTCCAAGTCTTAAAAGCACTTCTTCAATATGTGGTATTGCAATTTAAACATTAAAACACATGCAGCAAGTAGGAGCTCTGATTATACCATTTCTCACGGTACAGTTTCTAGTTTCTAAACACACAAATATTACCACAGAAATTGTAGTAAAGTCACTAGCTACTGAGAGCCTCTGCAAAATAGGAGCAATTCGTGCAGAATCAAAAATTTAGCAGCAGGTCATTCAGTTAAAGTTACAAAAACTCTCACAATGAAGGCACCATTGGAGTCACACCAGGTCGTTCAAGGGGGAAGATGGAAGGAAATCCTAAGCACTCCAGATTTGAAAAATGTGATGCTCAGCTGAATTGCAGCAGCTTAACCTGTTTGAGGAAAGAGGGTGGGGAAAGAAGGCAGTAGGTGTGGTTACAGGGAATACCCTGATTGACTCAAGACACCACACCAGAGGTAAGTTGAATGTAAGGGCCTAAAATCTGCTCTCAGCACTATGTTATTTGCACTCAGTACTTTAATTTTAATGTTACTTGCACTCAGCACTGTAATTTCACTTATGTTTAGCAGGAAAGACAGACCAACAGTATACAAGTTTGGGAATTTTTACAAGGGTTACTTGTTCGAATGTCAGGCTATTGCAGTTTACAAGGTTTCCTAAGGTGTACTAAAGCTATAAGTTAAGTATTATATATATATATATATTTATATATATATATATATATATATATATATATATATATATATATATATATCTGTGTGTCTGTAAAGCAATGCATACCCCGTGCAAACGCACTTACACACGCTTACTGGTGTTTATATATGCTTAAACCTGCTTACTAGTGCCTTATTCATTATGACGCTGACACTTTGCTCCAGTTCACTTTTAATTGTTATTTTGCAGGTTATACAGCGGACAGATGTCGAAATATGTTCATGTACAGATTACCAATGGTAAATGGTATGTGATGCAGTGGGATTCGGAATGGGAATGTCTGTTCGTTAGGCAGTTGCTCTCACCAATACACTATTGTTCTGCTGCTTCATTTGCATATATACCCAATTACCCATGACTCCTGGTTCCCCAAACACCCACCACAATGACCCCCCTAACACTGCAGTCATCCATTCTCCAGTTGGATTTGCGGTGTATCCGCACCAGTACACCTTGGCCACTCCCTACTCCTGTAGACCCATCCCATCGGTTGACTCGCTCCACGTATCCCCAGAACTCCCAAACTTTTAGTCCACAAACATTGGTGACATGAGCGAACAAAAGGACACTATTCGCAATTTTTGGGTTGTCCCACATGGGACATGCATGTCTTTATGTCAAGATTAGACTCTATACTTCATTACATCCTTACTCCCGTTAAATGACACTACAATACATTAATAAGTATGACTATGTGATAACGCACACGTTACACATGAGAGCCTAATTATGTATGTGTTCAGCGTATTTCTTTTACAAGTAGACTCTTTAGTAATTGGCATTGCCATAGCAGGCAGATCACAGGAATGATTCCATGTGTGAGAAAGTCCTCACATTTGATTTTTTCAGCACAGCACTGACTTTGGACATTGTACACACTTCTGCGTTTTAGCAGTTTCGACCATTCCCTCTTATGCACAACCTATTATTCTATCTACTGTCTAGGTTTGTAAGGGCACATTCATGTTATTTTTGTCTGCAAATGGAATGAATGTGTTACAGAGAATGTACTTCTACATATAGATGTCTGCATGTGTGTATGCATATATACTTATAATGAACTTGCTGACCTCCATGAGGCGGTCCAGTTAGAACCAGCCCATCCAACCCTGCCATGCCTGGATCCATACTTTCATACCCATAGTTCCTCCACCCCACCCGCGTTCAACATACTTGCATACCATCCATTGTCCAGTTGCTATCACAGCCATGACACACCTCCACACATTACCCTCTCTCGAGCATTAGGGGCCGTATATGTATTTTGTTCCAACCCATGTATTCTCAGGCTCTCCCTCCATTTAGTCCTTGAACATACCTGCCCTTGCTTGTGTAATGGTCGGATGGCCAAACATTCTATCAATTTTTGGGTAGTCCCACCAGGGCCTACCCTCTGATTGTACAGTAGACTTAGCAGATCAACAATGTTACTCTCACTGGTAATATCCTGCCTGCGGTGTGAGTAGCAGTGCTTTGCTCACACCTGCCCAGCTTGATATGATATACGCTGACAGTGCTATATAATACTGGGGTTGCTGTTGATTCCCTTCTCATTCTTTTTGTATATATATATATATATATATATATATATATATATATATATATATATGTACATACTTATATACATTTCCTATACTGGGCACTGCTTAGAACCACGCAAGTGCACTCAGACTTGCCTATTGGTACTTATATATGTTTACTGCTGCTTATTTGTGCTTACACCTGCTTACTAGTGCCTTATTCATTATAACAGTGCCACTTTGATTGAATGACATTTAGTTAAATATCTCATGCGATAGTCTTATGTCGGTTTTACAGCAAAATTACATTCATTCCACATGGAAAATAATATGTGCTATTGTTGGGCTCGAACCGTGAATGCCTGTTCATTAGGCGGATGTTCTAAACACTACACTATTGATGTTTACGTTGATTCCGCATGCTTTTCATAGGTTCATAGGTTGGTACTATGCTATCAGCCCTAGGGCCTATACAAGCCTAGCCATAACAATTCCCTGACTATTTCTTCCCACACTATTTACTTTCCTGGAACCCTGTCTATTTGAATGATTTTGATGTGTAAGCTATGCTCAGCAGAGGGCAGCAACGTGTGAACATGCTGCACTTTGCTTACACCTTCGATATTGCAGCATTTCAAATGTATAATAGGGACAGGGGGAATCTAATTGTGAAAGATCTAGGGACGGGGCTCAACATTCCACTAAGTGCTTATGTGTTTACTACTTCGATTTTTTTCACTCCTCGTGGTCACTCTTGTATGCTTAGCATACATTTCGGTATCCACAGATACTGAATTATTGATTTACTATTAGAGGCTGGCTCTACTAGTAAGCATAGTAGGTTGTGCAACTGTCGGGGCATGTTTACGCCTCCGTAGAGCACTTGTACACACCCCCTGCACTCGCACATGTTTCCTGTGCACATCGAGGGTGCGGTGGTGCACCCTCATACATATTCATATGGCGCTGCTGCACCATCTGTAGTGAGGACGCACTGCGCAAGGCTAAAACCGTCCTTGCGCTGAGCTTCTTGAATCCCAGGGATAGTGTTTGCTTTTGACATAGCATGTTTTTTAAAATTTGTAAAATAAGCAGGTTTTCATCTTTATGTTTGTGTGTTCATAGGCTCGTGTTAGCTTTATGATTGAAAAGCCATGAAGAAGCTTAGCAGTGACCCCCTTGATATTGAGAATATATTGTTGCTTCTGGTAAGAAGACTATTTCTACATTCACCAGACAATAGTTTACAATCTCCTATCCAATCACCAATCTTAGTTTTGAACATATACATGGCTTTGTTTGATGTATAGATGGAGTTTAAAGGCAGAGAATATTGTGGGTTATGATTCTGTTATGACAGAAGGTTGTTCTTGTAGTATTAATTATGCAGTTGAGTTGGTGGTCTTTGGCACAAAGTGCTAGTAGACCATTGGTTCTGCAAACATGGAGGAGGCCAAAATAGGAAGGTACGTTTAGTTCTCAAAAGGTTAAACAGAGCTCACTCCTCAAAAGTCTTTGTGAGACATAATAGAGGGATAGGGATTTTAGTTTTTCAATGTAGTTTAGATTGTGCAGCTTGGAAATCTTCTTGATCGGAGATATTTGCAATCTTTGTAGTTGGTCAGGTTATTTTGTGGGCACAGGACATTGCATTCAAGGAACGCTGTAATATGTGAAGAGTTTAAAAGGACCAAGATGGCACGAGACCTAGATAAGATATTCCAACAGATTAGCCAAGCAAGGTAGAAGGACTTCCTAACCACAATTGTGATACAGAGATCCATGAAAGTTTATTATTATAAGTACCCAAGTCCCAGATAACTGTATTATGAGAGTGGTGCCAAAGGTGTGGTAAGAGGAGTGGATTATGTCTTTCCCATAGGTAACTATACCTTTTTGGCATTTAACTTGAACCAGTGACTGGCACACCAGGTGCTACTCTTGTCCAGACACTGCTGGAATATGTTTTTGCCCAAAGAGGATTTGACAATTGCATCACATTTACAGTCATTGAAAAGCTAGTATTAAAAATGAGGACTCTTTTACAATTTTGCTGCTATCTGTATAGCTATAGTAGTATATAGTGGGATAAATAAAGTCAGATATAATAAGTATATTCTGCTTGATGGAGATCTTTTCAGTCTTGACTAGGACAATTAGCATGCTCAGAGAGGGACATAGAAGGGAATGCATAGCTGACAATGATAATAAACAGCTTTAGTAAAAACTGCTTGAACCTCTACAAGTTGCAATAAGGTATCATTCATGTTTTGTCATGAAATAGTAAATTCTCAAACAATGTATTTTATTTATTTATTTATTTATTTTATTTGACATTTGTTGACTGGGATAGTCCAACTGGGACAGAGCCCTTTTTTTTGTAGAGGCCCACTGAGAAAAGCTCCAGTATACAGTAGAATAATACAACAATTCAAAAGTTCTGCTATTTACACAATACTCAATAGAAGAATGCAAAAATAGTAGAACACAAATTTTGCTAAATACACAAAGTAATTATTGTTAATTGCATATAAATAGGGAGGCAAGTGAGAGTTTTAACACAGATGCAGTTAGATGGTAGCTTTAAAGTTGTAATGGAGTTAGAGAAGATAGAGCGTAGTTGAGGGTGATGTAAGTAGGATAAGTAGGGGGGAGCAGTGGGATTTGAGGGGGAGTTTGCAAAATAAGTGTAGAGGGGTGATACTGAGTTGATAGGATTTGTCGATTAGGTGAGGGTCCTAGTATGAAATAGGTGGCCTGCAAGGAGTTGGGAAAGGTTTTATACATACTGTCAAGAGTTAGATAGGAGAGAGCAGGTCTTGAGGCAAAAGGTAAGGGGTGGCAGGAAGGTGTGTGGGGAAGAGGGGGGGTAATAGATGATAGGGAGGGAGGATGGGATGGATATTAGGCTGATGAAGGGAAGGTGAGAGAGATGTGAAGAGACAAAGATGTGTACTAGGTTAAAAGGGGGAAGGTTGCAGGGGCAAGTAGTGAGGTGGGTAAGGTAGTGTTTAAGAGAGATTTTGAAAAGTATGGTTCTGGGTAGGCTTCTTAGAGTCAAGGGAATCTTGTTCCAGAGGATGGCTGGAGAGTAGCTGTATAAGTTCTGTCCTGCACATTTGTTAGGTTTGTAAATTTGTAGCAGATGCTGATCTGAGCTCCTTAATGATCGAGTGAGAGTGTAGAGGGAGACTAGTGAAGAGAGACTAGGACATGAAGAATGGAGTGGATAATGAGAAGTTGGGTAAATTTGAGGTGGTTTGGAAACTCAAGCCAGTGTAGTGACTTGAGGGCCAGACAGTGGTGGGATTTGGGTGGTAAGTTTGCAGTAAATCTAGCCACTTTGTTGTAGGTAGATTCAAGTTTGGAGAGAAGTGTAGACTGAAGGTTAGTATAGATTTGTGCACTATAGAAGATGTTGGGGAGGAGATAGGCATTGGCTAGGGTTATTCTTGTTTCAGGAGTGAGACATTTTTTGTTTCTATAAAGAAGACCAAGCTATTGATGGGTTTTCTTTATATTGTGATGAATGTGAAGGTCAAATTTCAGTTGGTCATCTATGATTATTCTGAAGAGTTTGGTATGGGTTTCTGGAGCTATTATAGTGTTGTTGAGTGAAGAGATAATGAAGGAAGATTTAAGAGAGAGGTGGGATTTTGGGAGAAAGAGTAGCAGTTTTGTTTTTTTGGGGGGTTAAGTATGAGAAGGTGTTGAATTAGCCAAGTGTCGATGTGATTAAAAGACGTTTGTGTGAGGGTTTGTAGTTTAGTTGGATTATCAGCTATAGATATAATGGTAGAGTCGTCTGCATACTGTATGAGGGATGACTGGGGACAGGAGTTGTGGAGTTCATTGGTAAAGATGTTAAAAAGGAGAGGTCCAAGGATGGAGCCCTGTGGGACACCAGTGTTAACAGGGAGAAAAGGAGAGAGAGTGCAGAGAGCCATTTGACAGATTGGTGCCGGTCTGAGAGGTAGCTGCTAAACCAAGAAATAGTTGTTGGGGAAAGGTTAAGTTGAGAAAGTTTTGAGAGAAGGATTGCATGAGAGACTGTGTCAAAGACTTTGGACAGATCTAAGAATAGACAAGAAATGAGTTTGTTGCTGTCTCTGGCTAGGGAGATGGTACTGGTGAAGGAGATGAAAGCAGTGGAGGTGCTGTGGTGTGGATGAAAGCAGTGTTTGGGTAGGGGTGATCAGGTCATGTTGTAGGAGGTGGACCATGATTTGTTTGTGTACACAATGTTCTAGGACTTTGAAGAGGGGAGAAAGTATAGCAATTGGTCAGAAGTTTGAGAGTTCTAAGGAATTGCCACCTTTGTGTATAGGAATTGTATAGATTTTTTTCCAAAGAATTGGGACAGTTGCTTCTGTGATAGAACGGTTAATTAGGATGGAAACTGGATATGCTATGGATGGTGCAGCATGTTTTAGGAAGAGAGATGGTAGGTTGTCTGCTGATGAGGCACAAGGTTTGAGCTTGAGGAGGATTTTTTTTTTTAATGTAGCTAGTAGGGACTGTTTTTAGGGAGAGGAGGAAGTTATCCTGAGTTGTTGTTGTAGTGTGCGGGGGGTGGGGTAGGGGAGAATTTTGTATTAGTTGACTTATTGTGTTGCTAAAATGGGAGTTAAAGGAGGAGGCAGTTTTGAGGGGTGAGTTATTGGGGCAAGGGTTGGGTGTTGATGGATTACCTGGGTGGAGAATTTGGTTGATAGTGCTCCAGAATATTTTAGGGTTACTGGATTGTGAAGACTGAGGCTGGTGATAGAAATTCTTTTTATCTTAATTCATTTGTTTTTTGGTGAGATTTTGGAGTTCCCTGTAGGTTTGGAAATGGCATGGAAATTTAGTTTTGGACCAGAGTTTCCACACAGAGTCTCTTTTTTGCATGAGAGTACGAGTTGTGTGTGTTAGCCAGGGGGAGTTGTGGGATTTGACTCTGACAGTACGTGGAGGGGCAAGAGAGTTGAGTATGTTGATAAAAGTGGAGTTACAGAATGAGATAGCATCATCAAGATGTAATGGAAAAAGGGAGGTCCAGTTTATTTGAGAGAGGGTGTGATTGAATTGTGTCAGGGTTAAAAGTTGATAATTTTTGGGATTCTTTGTATTTGTGGAATTTGAGGATGTGGGTGGAGATTTGGAGGGTTTGTATGGGGCAGTGATCACTGATGGACTCAGATAGTGTTTCAGTGTGAAAGTAGGGGTTGGGATTGGTAACGAGGATCCAGTCAATGATAGAGCTAGAGTTGATGGATTTGTTAAGGAATGTGGGAGAGGAGATGAGCTGGGTGAAACTATATAGGTTTATGCTGGTGGAAGGTGAGTTACTGGTAAGGGTAAGCCAATTGATATTAACATCACCCAATATAATGGTTTCATTTGGATGTGGTCAGATAACCAGTTTAGACTCTGTTCTAGTATGGGTATGTTGTCACCAGGTGGTATGTAGATGGCAGCAACTGTTATGGTCTTGTGGGGATTGCGTTTAAAGTTGGCTATTAGAAGCTCAGCAGGGAAGAAGGATGGAGGTGAATTGGGTGGGGGTTAGGCTTAGGAGGTTGGAATACAGAATAGCAACACCACTTCCTTTCTTATGGGTTCTGTCTAGGTGGAGAATGTTGTATCCTGGGGGGAGGAATTCTTTGTCAGAGTTGTGTGGTTTAAGCCAGGTCTCTGAGAGAGCGACTATGTTGGGAAAGTACTGAGTTATCAATGAGTGAAATTCTGTAATTTTGTTAAGGATACTATGGATGTTGATGGAGAAGAAAAAAAGATGCTTAGGAGGATACTTGCCAGTGTTTGGGAGAGCATGTGTGGTAGTGGAAAGAGCAGTATGCTTTGCTTGTGGGCCTGGGTTGGGGTGAATGTCACCAGAGAGTAGGAGGGTGTTGAATTAATGAGAGAGATAGGCTGCAAGTGAGTATGGGTTGATTAATTTCAGTTTTACATGGTTAAGTGTGGGAGTTGTGGGAGATAGTTTAATTTTGGGTAAGTGGAATTCAGATAAGGAAAAGAGTGAGGGTGATATAATGAAGGAGTGGTGTGTGTTGGAGTGAGTAGTGTAGTAAGAAGAAGTTGGGGAAATAGGATGGAGGGCGAGATGAGTGTGGAAAGAAGTAAGATGAGAGGCGAGCAGTAGAAGGAGGGATAATAATATGGGGAGGAGAGAGGGGGAGAGGGCAGAGAAGGTCATGATAGTGTGGAGAGTAGTGAGGTGTGAGTAGAGGTGATAGGATTACAGAGATGGAGTGAAGAGGGGAGTGCAAACTTCAAAGAGAATGTGGGGGTGGATGGAATACAACTGGTAGTAATAAAGTGAGTGTTACAGGTTGGGGAGGAAGGAGGGAGAGGAACTGAGAGGTTAGGGTTATAAGGAGAAGTGTAGGAGGGGTGGGGTGGTGCTAGGTGGGAGGAGTGTGTTTTGATTGGATAAAGAGCAGGAAGTGGGGTGGTGTTAGTATGTTGGATGGGGAGGGTTTTGGTGGGAGGAGTGTGTATTGATTGGAGAAATAGAGCAGGAAATGAGAGTGGGAGGAAGAGTGGGTGTGGTGTTTAGCTATAAAGGAAATTGATAAGGGGTTGGTGGGAATGGGGGTAGGGTACAGTAGCAAAGTAAGCCCGAGTGTTGCGAGGGCAAATGGAGCAGGTTTGGCCCGGATACAGCAGGTAGCCAGATAGTAGAAAAACAATGTGTAGTGCAGTAGAAAGAGCTGGGTAATCTGTCATAACGTTCTAAAGAGGAGAGTGTGGTGGTTCAGTGAGACAGCAGGCTGGCAGAGTACAACAGGGCAGGTTTAAAGGGTGAGACTAGGTGTGTAGGACAGAGGAGACTGACTGGGAGTTGAGAGGGTTGGGGGTGAAGATAGAGGGGATAGCAAGGGAAAGGCAGTTAAATAATACATAGAGAGTTGGTAAGTAAGGTCAATGAGGAGGATAAGTAAGTGGTGAGAACTGTGAGGGAGGCTTGTTAGGTTACAGGAGTGTCTGAGATGGGGGGAGGCAGAGATCTGGTTCAGGTGTGTGCAGGTGGCGTTACAAACAGCAAAGATAAATACAGCTGGAAATATTTATCTATTGCACATACTCCGCTGAAGTGGAAGAGTGTAGAGTTGAGTCTTGTAACTTTTAAAAGCAGGACTTCTTTTCCAGTGGGCGATGGGGGGGTGATAACTTGTTTTGCCAATAGTGAGCAGAACAGGCTTCCAACTTAGAAAATAGAGAGGAAAGACAGGCAAATGTGAGTATATGAGGGATAAAGATGCCGAGGAGGAAAAGGGGGGAGAGTCAGAAATGGACGAGGCTGATGTAAGTCAGGAAATCAGGGTGGAAGAAGGGGATGTTAGTCAGAAACTAGATGGAGATAGAGATTAGTAGGAAGGGTTGGGGGAATAGCAGGAGTGGAGAGGGGTTAGCTGGAGTAAGTAGACAAGGGACAGTATTCATCTAAGGCAGTACAGATCAAAAACAAAATTCACTTTAAATATTGTTGCTATCAAAAGTAGAACAGTTCCACCCACAGCAAGAATAGTAACAATGCCATACAATGACTATAGCCACTGCTGTGAGGTGCACATTTATAAGGAAAGTACAATACATACAGCTAGCTTTTAATTAAGAGGTTAGGTGTCTGTCATATAAGGATGAGAAATCCACATTGTTGCTTCATGTAGAAATTTGCACTCTATCTTGGCTGTTGTACTGGTGCCATAAACTTGATAGAAGAGCAGTATAAACTTTAGGGACTGTTCAAAACATTAGTTAATAAACAGTTTGAAGATACAATAGTAATGCGTGTGTGATAGAGCAGCTGCTGAACATGAGAATGTGGTAAACACACTTAAATAAATGACTCACACTCAAGCCAGGAGTTTAAAACCTATGTCGGAAGCAGCAGACCATTAAAGCTGAGTTAGGAACACTAAACATAGGTCCGGTAAATGCTGTGTGCAATCATTCACTACTCCTGATGAGAAGATGCCGATATCTGTTAAACAAGGCAGTAGGCATGTATAAAATTCTCTTTGTGCTAGAGTCGCAAACCAGGCAATATATTTTAACTAACTTTCGGTGCACATTCCGTTGATGCCGTGATTGAACATAGACTAATGCTGCTACAGAAGTGATAATGCCTCTGTCGGTCAGACACTCACAAGCTTTCTATTACCAGATAAATACACATCTAGGTGCCTAAGCAGTAGGACACAGTTTTCAGGTATGTTAGGTGCTGGTAAATAGCAGGCGTTTGAGTACATGAACAGTGCAACAACAAGTTACAGTGGCAAACTGTCATTAAGGTATGGCTTTCCCCTACAGCTGCTTATGTACATGAATGCATACAAGGCACTGCACTCTGGAATGAAGGGGGTGTTATCTACACTAATATGTATGTATATCTTTAAGGTAGGGGAAGGCCTCACGCTCTGATATTTTACTGTCAAAGCTTCAGGCTTTATTAGTGCTACCATGATATTGTCCAAATTATAGGTTCATAGATTCATAGGCGATTACTAGGCTACTGACTTAAAAGCCCTTATAAGCCTAACCAATATATAAAGATTTTACACAACATATGGCCCCCTAGGGGCAAGAGGATGTCATGGGTTTGTGCCTATGCCATGAGTATGATACAGATTGTCCCTGTCCATAAGAGACAGATATGCTGTTCCAGGTGTGAATTTGTGATTCTCATCTAATGATCCAAACTGAATTTGAAGAGGGTCAGGGAAGGGCTCTGCTTAATGTAAATAGAAAGCTTGTTCCAAAGATGGAGCAATCTCTGAGACACATATCTGTCTGTCCAGCATGTTTTGTTTGAGATGCTGACTAAGTTTAGATACCTAGATCTGGTGACCCTTGTGCTGTTTGACTTGTGGATGTGTAGCAGCTCCATCAGGGCTGGATTTGTGAGTGTCTTGCAGGTCAGGCATAGTTCAACTCTTAATAGTTGGTAGCAGACACAGTAAAGGGATAGGACTTTTGTCTATCCACATAGGACATGTTGTTTACACCCTGTATTTTCTTTGTGAGGAGCTTCTGATATCACTCCAGATGCTGTAAGTGCCTAGCCAAGTACATGCCAAACTGTGCATTGTACTCGGTTATTAGTCTATTGAGGGCTGAGTACAGCAGGACTAAAATTTCCTCGGATCTGGATGCCATACATTTACTTATAAGTTCTACCACATAGAAGGACTTCCTCACCACTGTGGACCACACCTCTCAACTGTACCTAATTCCTTGGGTTTTACCAGTTTTGAGGTCAAAATAATGGGGTGTCACAAATTCCTGGATGGCCCCTTTAATTTTTGAATTTCCAGTGTTTTTATTCAAACATTTTTTTTTGTTTGGGAAATTTTGCTGATGTCATGACGCCCAGGGGGAATGTGAGATGATGTCAGCTTCATGAGCAGACAGCCAGCCTGTCAGAATTTGGCTGAGGGCTGGAGGGGATATGTACTAACTGTCTATTTCCATACATCAACATGTAGGGGTGACAGGGGAAATGCATCCTGCATTTTTTATTTTTGCCATCTGCAGTCCCTAATTACTAGGGTGTGTGTATATGTGTATTCTGAAGTGCCATTTGCAAGGCAATGTGGTTCTGCTGATCTAGTCCAGAGTTCGCTGATTGCTGATTTAGTCCAGAGTTCACTGATTGCTGATCTAGGGTGTGTGTGTGTGTGTGTGTGTGTGTGTGTGTGTGTGTGTGTGTGTGTGTGTGTGTGTGTGTGTGTGTGTGTGTGTGTGTGTGTGTGTGTGTGTGTGTCTGTGTGTCTGTGTGTCTGTGGATCTAGGGTGTGTGTTCACTGATTGCTAATCTAGGGTATGTGTTTGCTGATTGCTGATCTAGGGTGTGTGTTCGCTGTTTGCTGATCTAGGGTGTGTTTGTTCACTGATTGCTGATCTAGAGTGTGTGTGTGTGTGTGTGTGTGTGTGTGTGTGTGTGTGTGTGTGTGTGTGTGTGTGTGTGTGTGTGTGTGTGTCTGTGTGTAAAATGCCCCAGTTATGTATAACTGGTGTTTAGAGTTACATAGACTCAAATACTTTACCTTAGGTACAAAGAGAAAGAGCCTAAATTCTCTAGCTAAACCACCACTTGTGATTCAAGCAGTTAGGTCTAAAGTTTTACAGAAGGTTTGGCTCATACTTGTGGTCTGTTACTCTTGCAATTTGTGGTTTTCTGGCAAATTAGTGAGAACCAAATGAACTAAATAATGATAGCCATTTAAGTTTCAGTCTTCCTAACTTTCAGGAAATTTATTGGTAACATAAAACATTTTATTCTAGCAACTTTTCTAACATTGTACAAGCAATGTTTAAAATACGTCCCTGGTTTTGGGCCTTTGTACCCCCGCCCAATAAATTCTGGCTTTTGCAGAAGGCTGTTGGTTCTATTTTCATAATATGTAGATGGGTTGCTGATACTGTACTGTGTTGTACTTTTAAAGGCAGTGGATGCTGCAGTCCTAGCAATGTCCTATTTGGCGGAGATACCTCTATGAACCTGTTATCCGTTTGCATCCATTCCCTATTACAATAGTACTAGTTTATCATTTTTTCATGTAACATAGGCAATTTATTCCTCAAGGGCAACAGGCACTTTATTTGTAGATGAAACAATAAAATATAAAGTTGTTTGCTAGTAGCAACCTCTTCATTAGTTACATTTCTCTTTAATGTGGAATTATTTAAATGACTTTTACTTCTGCAAAGATTGTGCATATTTACTGATACTGGTGGATTGTAGAAGTTTGAGTAGATTTTTATGATGGAAATGTTCTGAATTGGGCAGTTTTGTCATTAATGGTTCTTGCATTTTGTTTCATTGCTTACTGGAAAAATGTTCAAAACAATAAATTTAAAACTCGCTCTATCAAATGTGCTGAATTATACAAGGAATATAATTTAATACAATCAGGAAGGTTTATCAAAGAATACATGTATGTTTCATGTGCATGGGCCCTATGGTTTGAACACAGCCGAAAGGTAATCTGTATCTAGCCTGATGCATTTTCTTTGAATCTGGGTTTTAATGCTGTTTCAATGAATGTGAGTCCCATGGCAGGGAAGTTTTAATGCTAAGTCTATTTTCATTGTGAGATTGTATTGCTTTGTTTAGCAGATGTCTATTAGTGTTTGCACTGTAAAATATAAAATAAAAGTTTTAAAGAAAATCCAAATAATCATTGTAGAAGTAAAACAGTATGCACATTACAATGTTTATGGTAAATGAGATGAAATAGCCAAGTAATAGGACATTACAATGGCTGCGGGGGGTGTGTGCTGTGCATGGGGGGGCCCCATTCAACCATGATTTTGTGAGTGGGGAAGGGCTGCAAACTCAAAGACAGCCCCAGGCAGCACAAACTCTAGCTACACCACTGATCAGTAGGCCATGGAGAATTATTTTTTTTGAGGTCCTAGCAAACTATAATATTCGTTTGCTAAGATTGGAATATTGCCTACCAGTAAATGCCCTACTTTTACCACAAAATTCATATACTGCAAGTCACCAAGAACAAAATCCTAAGGTTCATCAGCTTCTCCCTTCCCAGTGAACATCATTGCTATGCATTTCAAAAAAATCTTTACCATTTACTACAGGGTCTGGGGGGGGGGGCATATTTTGGTTGTCTGTTCTTCAGTTTGCATTTGAAAGTTGGTATTCCACAATTCTGTTGGAGTATGTGGGGTTCACATAATTATGCATGCAAATGTTATGTTAATCAGCATACAGATTTGTACCTATTTTTCATGGGCCTTTGTCCAAATTTGTGATGTTTCCAAGTTGAGAGGTATGCTGTGGACACATAGCAGTCAAAGTTCAAGCTGCTATTCATCTGTGTACCAAGATCTCTTACCTCTGAGTCTGCTCTTAGTGTTGTGCTGTTGATGTAATTTACTGGAGGATTTGACTTCCCAAAAGGAATGATAATGCATTTTTTTGCATTTAGTTTTAGGCCATGGTTCTGGCACCAATCACTTATCTTATCTAGACCCTCCTGAAGGATATCTACATCACTGGGAGATTCAGTGATTCCCTTCGGCTTGTATTCATCACCAGACTTTGCCATCCAGTGGCCTTTTGCATTAGCATTAACATCAGATAAGTATATTTTAAATAGGAGTGGTCCCAGCACTAAGCCCTGTGGCACAACAGTAGTAAATGGCCGCTTGCAGGATTTGGATTTACCCACTTTAACTATGTGTCCTGTTCTTGAGCCATTTGGCTATCCATCTGGTGGTGTAAGGATTTATGCCCAGTTGTTTGTGTTTATGTATAATACCTGAGTGAAAAGTGTGTCAAATGCCTTGTCCATGTTGAAGTAGGTGGTATGTACTGTTTTACCCTCATCCCATTTCTAAGTGACTTTCTCAAAGAAATCCACCAGATTCAGCAGGCATGATCTTCCCTTGACAACACTGAATTGGTTCAGTTCCAGTGTTTGGAGGTTTCATATGTCATTATTTATCAGGTCCATAATTATTCTTTCCATGGCCTTACACAGAGTAGTACAACTTAAAGGTCTGTAATTTCCTGGGTCAGTAGATGGCCCCTCTTTATGCAAAGGATGCTTGTTGCTGTCTTTCACTCTATGAAGACAAAGCCAGCCCAGAGGCTGCAGTTAAATAGAGATCCTAATGGGCCTGATAAGTCCAGGTTTACTTTGTTTAAGAGACAGCCAGTTATATCATCAGGCCCCATTGAAGCCATGTTTTAGCTTTAGAGAGCACAGTGACAACCTGTTATTTGGTGATAATTGGCAGTGGAGTGGTGGAAAGTATCATTTGAGAGAGAACTGGGATTTATATGGAGGTGAAATTGAGCTGAATGTACTGGCCAGCAGATTTGCTATATCTTCTGGTTGACTATATCTGATGACACCTGTCACAAAAGAAAATGTTGCCAGCCCAGTTCGCTGGCATTTTGTAAATAATTATATCTCATTTGTGAATATTACTATGATTTATATAGAAGTGTGACAGAGTGAGACACTGCCAGCCCAGCTATCTGGAATTTTGTAAATGATTGTACAGTATGTCAGTTGTGAATGTCAACATTCATATGCTTGTGTTACAAATGTATTAGAACTGTATGTTATGTGTATCTCAAACTGTTGGTATAGAAGTGTGTGTGAAAAGGGCTTGTACAGTACTGAGGTTAAAGATGTATCCACAGTGGAGTCTATATCATATGAGCGAATCACACAAATTACAAACGCTCATAATATAGAACGTACCAGACCTCAAAGTGCTTTTTCTGAGATTGCAGTACAGTAAAGAATGGGATATTTGCCATTTCGCCTCTGTAGTATGATCTCGGAGTTGAAATATATATTTAGCGGGAGGTGTGGAAGTTCGAGGTCCGGTACTTTTGATATTATGAGCGTTCGCAATTTGTGCAATTTGCTCATATGATATAGACCCTCCACAGTGTATCCTACTGAAAAGGAACAGAAATGTATATAAACTATTGTAATTGTGTAAATTTATATGTTTCAACAGTGGGAAATGGCACATAGAAGTTTAACTTGCAAAACTTCAGTAAAATAGTGGAAATTAAATTGTTTAATAACTGCACCATAAAACAGGCATCATCTTTCAGTTTCAGGGCAGCAAGGTGACTGTATATCTAAAACTAGGGAGCCTTCTGCATTGTTTTGTGTTTTATTGCTTTATGTCTTCCAGCACCTGCAAAGATCTATGGACTATGCGTTTTTTACAGGGAGATGCTAAATGCTGGCAGTTTCTAGCAATGGGGGTTTTCACCTGGAAAGGTCAGGTGAGAATAAGTGATGTCATGCTGCAAGTATCCCAGCAGTAATATTTGAGATATTAATTTAAAAAATGTCTGAGAGAGAAACTGTGTATTTTGTATCTGTCTTTGACCTGACATCAGCTAAAAGATCCATTCACCACACTTGGTTTGCTGTGATAATAAGTTTCTAGGGTATAGTAATTATTTTAGATATAGCTAGGAATATAGTAAAGATTAGTTTAAATGTTTTCTTTATTTATTGGAGACTGTCCTGAAATGTTGTTTTAAATATTCCTGTGATTTTGAACTCTGAAGTTACTGTGTTGATTTACTGAGTATCTTCTTGCTCTGTTATTATTTATTATTAAATATATTTAAAACTACCTTTGTGGCTGATATTTGTGAGACATATTTAAGCTCTGAAAGTATTTGCATATTTTTTTGGTACTACTGTACAGGCCACTCCTGATAGCCTTGCTCTTGGTCAGACTACCATTTGGATTAATAGTAACATTACACAGTAGGATTTATGTTAAGGGCCATAAAGTAGCTGATAAGGGGTTCTGGTGGCAGTTATAACTACTTTATAGTCTGAGCAGAAGGGGGTATAACTAGTAAACCTGTGCCAGCTTTTTTTAGGTGTGTGTGTGTGTGTGTGTGTGTGTGTGTGTGTGTGTGTGTGTGTGTGTGTGTGTGTGTGTGTGTGTGTAAACCAAATCTCCAGGAGTGTGGGTGTTAGCTACTTGGGCAGGGACACGAACCACTGATTAGACAGAGAGAGTGTTGGAGGACTTGGCTTGGAACCCTGGATAAGGACTCAACTCTGTAGCTGTGCCATTGGGGAGTCTTATTGGGGATCTGGAGAAGGAGGGAGAAAGCAGCACCAGACTGACTGTGGTCCCTGTGTGCTCTTAAGGGAAATTGCACTTTACTGTATGTGTACTTTTAATCCTCCCAGTGTATATGTTCCCCATTGTTGCCAGTGGTGAGGATTGAGGCTCCTTGATTACTAGGCCAGTGCTGGGACATCACCTATTAATTGTGGGCAGTGGTGGGATATCCACATCACATATTAATTGGTTTGCAGTGGTGGGATATCCACATATTAAGATTCAGCAGTGTGGATATTGAATTCCTATATCCTGTAAACAGTGGTCACTAAGGAAGGTGCTGGTACTATCAATCAGCCACACAGTGTACATTCAAAGTTCCATATCACGATTGTTTTATTTATTTATTTTTTTAACTTAGTTAGACAGGGAGATCAGACAAGGATGTCAGCAGAGGAGTATGGCAAGCTGACAAGGAGACAGTTGGCTGAGATGTGCCAGGCCAAAGGGCTGGTGCATGCCAACCTGACTGAAGCAGAAATGATTGCAGCCTTGGGCACAGCTGCATCACAGAATAGCAACCAGGAGGACAATCAGACTGGCCTTGGAGATGTACAACTCTCAGAAAATGGACAGTTCAACCTTTCCACAGATGACTTAAAAATCTGTCTGGAGTTAAAGAGACTTGAACTGGAGGCCAAACATTAGGAAATAGAAGCAGCAGAGAGACTGAGCTGTCTGGTGCCTGATTAAAATGAGAAACTGTAATGTCTGGAAGCTGAGGAGAATGAGAAGCGAAGGCATTATGAAAAGGAGATGCTGACTCTTCGCTAGGGTCATGGAGGTAATGGAAAAAGGAGTAACCAAACCCCAGAAGCAACAAAGGTGAGTAAATTTCTTCCAAAATTTACAGAGGGAGATAATTTTGATAGTTTCATTCATATGTTTGATCAGGTATGTAAACCGTGTAATGTTGACCAAGGGATCTGGGTACGGTTCCTGACCCCCCTACTCCACGGTAAAACTGTAACTGCTATTTCTTAATTGTCTGATACTGGTTGCTTAAATTATAATCCTGTTAAAATTGTCTTTTAGAGTGTCTTAAGTTAACACCTGAAGCTTATAGGAAAATGTTTTGTGAGCATAAATGCAAGGCAGATGAAAGTGTGTGTGAATATATTGCTGAGTTAAGCACTTATTTTCATTGGTGGGTGAGTGGGTGTCAGGTCACCACTTTTGAAGGGCTGGCAGACCTTTTGATGAAGAGACAAGCCCTTAGCACTTTGCCTGAGTACATGGGAATCTGGTTTGGCAGATAGATAATGCAATACTGCAGATGAGTTGGGGAAGAAGAGAGTTCTATACCTAGCAAGCAGGGCATTGCTACACAGGAAAGGGAAAACAAGTGCTGCTCATAGCTCTAAGGGAACCCATGGTGGGCAGCCTAGAAGTGTGTGTGACAAGGGTTTGTACAGTATTGAGCTTAAAGATGTATCCACAGTGTACCCTACTGGAAAACAACAGAAATGTATATAAACTATTGTGATTGTGTAAATGTATATTTTTTAACAGTGGAACTGGCACATAGAAGGTTAACTTGCAAAACTTCAGTAAAATAGTTAAAATTAAATTGTTTCATAACTGCACCATAAAAGAGATGTTATCTTTCAGTTTCAGTGCAGCAAGTAGACAAGATGTCTAAAACCAGGGAGCCTTCTGCATTGTTTTCTGTTTGTTTTATGTTTTCCAGCAGCAGCAAAGATCTATGGACTATGTAAGGACTATGGCAGTTTCTAGCAATGGGGGTTTTCATCTGGGAAAGTCAGGTGAGAAAAAGTGACATCATGCTGCAAGTATCCCAGCAGCAGTATTTGAGATATTAATTTAAGAACTCTCTGAGAGAGAGACACTGTGTATTGTTATCTGTCTTTGACCTGACAACATCAGCTAGAAGATCCATTCACCACACACTTGCCTTACTTTAATAGTAAGTTCCTAGGGTATAGTAATTATTTTAGATATAACTAAGAATATAGTAAAGATTAGTTTAGATGTTTTCTGTATTTATTGGAGACTGTCTTGCAATATTGTTTTAAATATTTCCTGTGATTTTGAACTCTGAAGTTACTGTGATGATTTACTGAGCATTTTCTTGTTCTTTTATTATTAAATATATTTAAACCTATATTTATGACTGATATTTGTGAGACAGATTTAAACTCTGAGAGTACTTGCATATTTATTTGGTACCACTGTGCAGGCCACTCCTAATAGCCTTGCTCTTGGTCAGACTTCCATTTGGATTAATAGTAACATTACACAGTAGGATTGGACACCGTTTGTTAAGGGCCTTAAAGTAGCTGATAAGGGTTCTGGTGGCAGTGATAACCACTTTATAGTATGAGCAGAAGAGGCCATAGCTAGTAAACCTTTGCCTGCCTTTCCCAAGTGTGTGTGTGTGTGTGTGTGTGTGTGTGTGTGTGTGTGTGTGTGTGTGTGTGTGTGTGTGTTTATAAAACAAATCTCCAAGAGTGTGTATGCCAGCTACTTGAGAAGGGACACAAAGCACTGGTCGGACAGAGAGAGTGTTGGAGGACTTGGCTTGGAACCCTGGCTAAGGACTGAACTCTATAGCTGTGCCAGTGGGGAGTTTTATTGGGGATCTTGGGAAAGAGGTAGAAACCAGCCCCAGACTGACTGTGGTCTCTGTGTGTTCTTAAGGAAAATTGCACTTTACTTTGTGTGTACTTATCCTCCCAGTGTGTACTTTCCCCAGTGTTGCCAGTGGTGAGGATTGAGATTCCTTGATTACTGGGCCAGTGCTGTGGTGTCACACCATCTACAACTAATTCTGCACATTGTTGGGTGTTGCCCTTAACATTGATGGACATAACTGAAAAATGCCCTATGATTACCCTTAGCTTTGGAGGCTATTTTTACCTTACAGTTTGCTTTCAGATACTTGATTTAGTTCCCTGAGTCACTTGTTTAGACTAATGAGGGATTTTTTCCTCTGTTATGCATATTCGGTCTTACTTCTTGACAGGATTTTCTCTTTCTTTTTTGTACAACTTATTAATACCAAGAGTCCACCATGGTGGCTTGTTTTTGCAGTTTGACCTGGGTTTATTTTGGTCTGATAGTCTTGTTTGTATGCAGTTGTTAATATGGTCATACAGGGCTTTTGTGTATGCTTCTGCATAAGTTTTTGTGTTTTCTGGATTTGGGAGAAATTTGGAAACTTTATATGCATCCCTTAATAGGGGGTGAGTTACCTTGGAGAAGTTCTTAAAACTTTTGGGATTAGGTGAGGGGACCATTTTACCTTTATTTCAAGGGAGACCTCTTTGTGATCTGATCTTACCAGTGAGGCTATCACACTGGTGGGAGGGTGTCAGGGGCTGCAGCACTCTCCCATATTTATGAGTCATAGATCTAGGATATGTGTTCCCATAGTGGGAGTGCAGACTTCCTGCTTCAGGGTATTTGGATTTATAAGGGGAGGGTGGCCTAATGGTTAAGGTGTTTGCCTTTCAAATACAAGGTGCAGGGTTTGAGTCTCATATCTCACCAGGGATAATTAGTACTAATCTATGAACACTATGAACACTATAAGAAATATTTAGGTCTGCATGTTAATGGCCACATATGCTTCCCAGTTAATGGAGGGGAAGTTAAAATCACCTATGAGTATGGCATTAGGCTAGATGTTGAGTGATTCTAGTAACTTCAAGTATGATGTATATGTTTCCTGGTTCTTGGTGGGGGACTTGTAGCTAGTAAGAATATTGCAATGAATTTTTCCTATGGTTAGTTGGACATGGGGCAGCTAAACATGTCATACTGTGTGACCAGCCTTGAGGTATGCTTATTTTTTATGTAGATAGATGCACCTCTGCCTTTTGCTCTGTTATGTTCATCGGGTGGTTGGAATATAAGAAAGGTGTTATAGCCATGCACTGCTGGAGTGCTTTCTGTTGCTTTGAACCATGTTTCAGTAACTGCACAGATGTCAACATTCTATAGAGTGAGAAGAGCTTCTATGGAGTACATTTTATTGTTGAGACTCCTAACATTGAGCAGTAAAGCATTTAGCTTGTCCTGAGCAGTTTTTGTTATGTTGGAAGGTCTGTTTGCTTGGGAATGCCTCAAAAAAGCAGTATGGGGTGGATAATGTTTTAGCCAATATCCAAAAGCCTATAGGTGATAGGCGAAGACTGTCCCTGGCAAAGCAGTGTGGCCTGCCATTCTTGTCCTCCCAGGCTAAGTTTTGGACCACCTTTGGAATGACAGCAGTTACTAAGCTAGTTGTTAAAGTTGAATATCTTCTGCTGGTATTGTGGCATCTTCCTTGAAGAGGGTAGAATGCTGCTCACTGCTAGGCTCATACCTGCCTGTGATACATATTCTGAGAGCTCAATAGTATCTCTCTTCATATAGTTCAAGGAGGTATGTCTCAGATGATTCATTGCCATGTGGACTATGACTGAGTCATACTCGTACATAGAGGTAAGTGATCTGAGTGCTTGTGTGATCGGGGAGATCCTGGCCTCTAACAGTCAGCTAACTGTAACCTTCTTCTTATCCAGCCTGGTAGGAGGGACATCATTGTGTCCCACAATGAAGTCTTCTATGACCAGAACATTGGGATGTGGAGTTTTTCACCTTATGAGCTTGGCAGTTGAGACACAATGAGATGTGACTTTGTGTTGTGATGGGAATTGCCGTGTTTGTGTGCATGCCGAGTTTCTGAGAACTGTGCCTGAGAAGCCTTTGAGGTTTTGGTGAATGATGTGTGTGAGTCACTGACAACCTGTTTGTTGCTTTTTGTGTTTGTATGTGAAAGTCTAGCCTCCAGTGTCAATGTTTAACAATATCTCTCACATACCATTATTATCTGTTTGAGAATTAGGTGGCTGTCAGTGTATTTAAGGCAATTGCTTCACTGCCTGAGGATGTCTTTGTCCAGCAAACTGAATACAGAGATAGCAGGAAAGTACCCATCCATGGTTGCAGATCCTATTGTGTTCTTGCAAAGGATAGGAGTAGAGGGTGGTTGTAGCCTAATGACAGAAGGGTGCTTACTTGGTGTAATCTGCAGCTAACCTAACCAGTGATGCCACCCAGCACCCAAAGCAGATGCTGTGAGAACAGCGATTGCCCTGGGTACTAAAATAAGGGAAGGTAGACCTAAATGTTGTTGTTCGTCTTTTTGGCTTTTTCCCAGTAAGGGGTTGCCACAGCAGAACTCCGGTCCGCTAATGATTAGCAGTAGATTTTTACGAAACACCGAGGTGCCAGCTCGATGCCCAACCTTCAACAAAGGCACGCCCATTTACGAATGCATGTCTTTCGAATGCTACCCAACCGCGGGGAGGACATGCAGATTCCACACAGAAGGCACTCCCAATCCACGCCGAGAATCGAATGGGAGAACCTCTTGCTGTGAGGTAACAACACTACCGCCATACCACCTGAGTAGTCCTAAATAAATGTGTAAATGCTGTTCACAGCATAAACTAGTTACCCCTTGAGTAATGCTGGACTTGGATAAAGTTCTGAGGTGTTTTTTATAAGTAAGTTTCAACTTATGGTTGCTGTGTGTATAAAAGGCATCAGTATCCTCCGCTGTGCAAAGAGCAGCTTTGAACAAATATGAGGCTTGTATACAATCAGGAAAAAGCAGGTTTTACACAAACTATAACCCAAGGTCAATCGGGTAAGCACACATTGAGCTTTCCATCTGTAATACAGGTGGAAATCAGCCCTCTACTGCCAGAAAAATGTAAACTTTGACCCTCTTAATGTAAAATGACAGTTTTCAAGCCCATGTTTTAAGGAACCATGAGCAGATGCCTAGTCCTAACTAAGAGATACAATGCATTTCAATGCAGGACAGCAGCCCATAGAGCAGTTTGAAAGTGCAACTTTAAACTTTAAAGAAGTGCAAAAAAAAAGGAAAAGAATAAATAGCACATTAAACTTTCAAGGTATAATGAAAATAAGCAATGTTTACATCTGTACAGGGCACTGACACAGCAAGCAGCTCTGTGCAATTCTGCTGAATTTATACCAGCACTGGAGATACAGAAAACTGCAAAGTGATCCCTCTGGTCAATACAGAACAACCACAATTGGAACGCTTTGTATGCTTCCCAACTTGGTTAGACTAGACAAATACCTACTGTAACTAGATGAATAATCCCAGTCCTCCTAATGTAAAAGCACAGTAAAATAGTGGAGTGAAATGCTACCACAAGCAATCTTAAACTTAAAGAAAGGCAATGAGTAATTCAAGATAACAGCAGTATACTTTAAACAGCTTATAAAAGTGTGACTATACAATAGAAGTACTTCACTTTGTAGAAATGAGCAAAGAGCCAATTAATTTATAAAGGCACTAAAAGCAAGGTAAACTGCTTAATAAGCCATCTGGCCAATACAACAACTATATGCAAATTAAAACAAAGAGTTAGGTTACACTGAAAAAACAATCAGAAAAAACTAAATGAAAACTCCAGACAAACTAGAACTTCCAATGCATGATGTCCCAAACCTCCTGTAACAGAGACGCATGGTATGTATGCAAAAGACCCTTATGGACATCAGGTGTTTCAGTTATATGGTGATTCTCATTGCCCATGACTTTTACATTTGAAGTCATTTTAATAAACAACTTCAGGCTAATAAAGCCAATCCCCACTAGCTATGGAAATGCATATTTCAGCCTTGTTATGACTTCATCAGCATAGTATAAGCAGAGTGCTTGACTAAGCACAAGAAACACAGGTTGTTATACCCAGCTGATGTCCATTATCATTAGGATGACCGCAAAATAGCCCAAATAACAAATTAAAACAAAGAGTTAAAAGGTCATACTGAAGAAAACAATCAGAAAAAACTAAATGAAAACTCCAGCCAAGATAGAACACCCAATGAGTGACCTCCCAAACCTCCTGTAACAGAGGCACATGGATATATGCAAATGACCCTTATGAACATCAGTTGTTTTAGCTATATGGCGATTGTGATTGCCCATGACTTTTTCATTTGAAGTTGTTAATTTCCAGTGTATTTCCTCAACCCATACAGACCAGGCTACCATCCACTGCCACTGGAGGGGAAAATCCTCTGTCCTATTGATGTAACAATACAGAAAAATACTTAAGCACAAAGTCAAAACGCTGAGGAGCAGACCAGGACTGTTCAGCTGTATCAGCATAAGATAAAGTACATCAGCATCAGATAAAATGCATGAACAAATGAGTTTCAATAAGGCAGGAAGCCAAAAAACAAGTCCATGTAAAGACTAAAATCCAAATGTTTATTGCAGATAGTGGCAAGCGCTTTCACCCATGTGGGTTTCTTCAAGCCAAAAAGCACTCATAAAACAGAGCTAATTTATACACACAGTAATCACAATTATTACATCATATCCTGCTACATTGTTATTCTTAAAGTATTACCACATCTCGGTGTTGAAAAACACAACCTCTTACCTAACATCTATATCAACATGTACACCATAAAAAATTCATGTTTAAGAAATCTATTTATAAAACTAGTACTGACAAAACTAATAAGGCAAATAAAAAACTCTACTAAAAGTCATTCTCTTCTAACATTATTAAAAAATCACTTGGAATGTATAATGGGCAATCAAAATCTTATTACAAAAAATGCATATGTAGAAGCATTTATAAAATAAGCAATAAGTGCAGTCCACAAAAAGCATCAGAAAAACATTTAAAACTTTACTACTAGCTTCCTGCTTTTCAGGGCTGGTTTAACAGAGATTTTATCATTCAAACCAGGCTCCTGCTCTGCCTGTAACCTAATGATCCACTTGACTTCTGTTCTCTCAGTGTAATTCCTTGTATCCCCCCCAATACTAGTGGTGTTAACTTGCAGCACTTGGAACCTAAAGGAATGTTGTGAGTCAGATCCCTGAATATGCTTCGAAAGAGCATTCTTAGTAGATTTAATGCGGATATGATATAAATGTTCCCTAATCCTGTCTCGGAACCTTCTATCCGTTTTCCCTACATAAAATTCAGGGCAAGCTGTACACCAAGCGAGGTATACTACATGCTCAGTTGTACAGGTAGCTGTAGAGCTGAACCTGAAAGTTCTCCCTGTAACTGGGTGCAAAAGTTGGGCTCACTACTTAAAGAAACATAGTAGTTACAACTATTACATGGAGTGGTACCCAAAGGGGGCATGCCTCTTGCATCCGTGTTACTGGCCCTATTATAGCATAGCATTCTTTGCAGATTCTTCCTATTCCTGAACTGGAAATAGGATCTATCACCTACAGTCTCTTTCAAGTATGGATCTACCATGAGGACTCCCCAATTCTTGGTAAAGGAACTGTTGGGTTTACAGAATAGTTGTAACTACTGTGTTTATTTAAGTAGTGACCCCAACTTTGTGCACCCAGTTACAGGGAGGACTTTTAGGTTCAACTCTACAGCTACCTGTACAACTGAGCATGTAGTATACCTCGCCCGGTGTACAGCTTGCCCTGCATTTTATGTATTGAAAACAGATAGAAGGCTCCGAGACAGGATTAGGGAACATCTATATCATATCCGCATTAAATCTACTAAGAATGCTCTTTCGAAGCATGTTCAGGGAACTGACTCACAGCATTCTTTTAAGTTCCAAGTGCTGCACGTTAACACCACTAGTATCGGGGGGGGGGGGATAAACCAGCCCTGAAAAGCAGGAACTAGTAGTAAAGTTTTAAATGTTTTTCTGATGCTTTTTGTGGATTGCACTTTTTGAACCAACATATTGCTTATTTTATATATGCTTCTACATATACATTTCTTGTAATAAGGTTTTGATTGTCCATTATACATTCCAAGTGATTTTTAATAATGTTATAAGAGAATGACTTTTAGTAGAGTTTTTTGTTATTTGCCTTAGTTTTATCAGTACTAGTTTTATAAATAGATTTCTTAAACATGAATTTTTTATGGTGTACATGTTGATATTAGGTAAGAGGTTGTGTTTTTCAACACCAAGATGTGCACATACTTTAAGAATAACAATGTAGCAGGATATGATGTAATAATTGTTGTGATTAATGTGTGTATAAATTAGCTCTGTTTTATGAGTGCTTTTTGGCTTGAAGAAACCCACTTGGGTGAAAGTGCTTGTCACTATCTGCAATAAACATTTGGATTTTAGTCTTTACCTGGACTTGTTTTTTGGCTTCCTGCCTTATTGAAACACATTTGTTCATGCATTTTATCTGATGCTGATGTACTTTATCTTATGCTGATACAGCTGAACAGTCCTGGTCTGCTGCTCAAAGTTTTGACTTTGTGCTTAGCGTTTTACTTTTGCGGTAGGAGCATTTACTTCCTGGTCATCACATTTGTTTGTTGCTCTTATTTCATCATTGTGGCTTGTGACCATGGAGACATGACTGATTCCAATTTTCCACCTGTCGAGCTACCGTACAATCCGGAGTTACAATTGCAGCCTACATGGGACCCGAGGAGGTTCATAGAGTGTGTTTCCATTGAGACGAACCTTCTGTTGACGTACGAAGTGAGAGGGAATGGAACAGAAGCTATGGTGGTAGTAGAAGATTTGTGTGAGCAATTAAAGACTGGTTTTCTGAAGCTGAAAAAGGCAACACTTTGAAGTTTGTATAGCAAGAAGAATTATACCGAGAGGTCTGAGGGTCTTAAAGATGCCCACAACGGAAGCGACTTATCCTGAGCTGCTGTATAAGTGGCAGCAATTAAACATCGAGGTGAGCATTAAATACATGACTTTGCTGAATGAATTCTTTTTGTCTGAGGAGGAGAGCCTCCATGATAAAATTAGGGTGAGGCAACATTTTATCCTAAGAAAGTATCCAGTGACAGCAGTACATAGTTTAATGGAGTGACTGCTTGATAATGTTTATTTGTTTGAGAAAAAATTATTGGAACAGAAATGTAACAAGTAACAGAGAGACACTATGGACTTCAGGAATGAACGTGTCTTCACTTGGCCCAGAACTAATTTGTTAGAGCTAATGGGCAAGGTAGAAGGGCCAGTAATTTTACACCCTCTCTTAACACCCGCAATGATGCTAATACAATGTTGGTTTTATATAATGAATCTTGTAATACTTGTAGTAGTGTGAATGTTTTGCCATGTCAAGATAATGCTGCAACTAATGATGTGGTTGATATGCATGCAGTAAATAGTAATGTGGATTTGAATATTGTCACTGGTGAACATTATAATAGCAACAAACAGCTGCAGCAGAGTACCCCTGGTGTTGATTCAGTTCAGACGATTGACACCAGGGAAGGTGTGACTGCACGGAGCTTAGTAGATTTAGATGAGGGTACCTTGGATAGAGCTGAGGGACACAAGATTGGCAACATCACATCTTTGAATACAGATAATAAACATCTACAAGAATTTATACCCTTGGTCAGAAGAAAGGTAGTGAATCCCCCGCCTCAGGAGGGAGCCATTGGTCATACTCCTTTCCCCATCAATGATACATACAGGGGAGGAAGGAACAGATCAATGAGCCAAGGGAGACAGAAATGGAAGGTGTCGGTGGAGGAACATTTGTGTCCAACCCTCAAGAAAATGTGGGAGAAAGTACCCAGATGTTAGTATGGAATCTCTCCAGTAGAATTCTAACTGAGGGAGAATTAGAAGTTTTGAACAAAGGGCTTTCTTTTATACCTTCTGTTAGAAGTGATATTACAGATTCAGTCATGGATGTTAAGTTATTTGGACACAATGTACAACTTAAATTAGATTATGGCATTCAGCCAATGGCTGCAATAGGTCCTGTGTTTAACAAACCGAGCACTTATGTTCCCACTTTGAATCCTTTATCAGATGCCTTTGTCAAGTTGGTTGAGGATGACTTGCACAAATTGGACATTGAAAATAGGAAGAGAAAGTGGTTTGGCAATCTTTCCCCTAAATTAAGAGCTGCCCTGAATCAACTCAGGAATGATACCACGATAATGATCAGGCCTGCGGATAAGGGAGGACCAGTGGTAGTAATGGATAGAGTGAGGTATGACGATAGCATGATAACCATGTTGAGTGATGATAGCTTTTATCTCACTATTTCCATGGGAGATATAGAGGATAGGGTCTTACATATCTATAGTATGTTAGATGATCTACGTCGAAGTAAGACAATTAATTTAGATTCGTTTCAATTCTTTTTTGTAGAGAACCCATTGATTCCCATTAACCAGGGTTTACCCAAGATCCACAAGGACCCTGTTTCTCCCCCCATGAAACCGATTGTGGCAGGAAGAGGGTGGGTTACTGAACCCATATCCCTATATTTAGAAAAGTATCTAAGACCAGTAGTTGAGAAATTTCCCTACATTTTAAAAGATACCAAACAATTCCTACTTATGTTATATAGTAAAATGGCTACGTTACCACAAGATTCTGTTTATAAGCTTGTTACCTTGGATGTACAATCCCTGTTTACTGTCATACCTAATGGTGAAGGCGTACAGAGCATACACAGATGCTGTATGGAGGAGACAGATTACACGATAGTACAGATAGATCTAATGTGTGCTTTACTGGAGATTATTCTTGAGAATAACGTGTTTCTGTTTAGTGAGGTTCCATACATTCAAAAGGATGGAGTGGCTATGGGCACTTCTTGTGCCAATAGCTACGCCAACCTATTCATGGCAGTTTGGGAGAAGGAGAAATTGTTCCCCCTAGAGAGCTTCAAGGGACATGTTATATTTTATACACAGTTTGCGGATGACCTCTTCCTGCTTTGGACAGGAACAGATATAGAGTTACAACGATTTTTGGATGAGGTGAATTCACTTACAAGTTTCTTGAAGTTCACTATGGAAGAATCAGACAGATGGATTTCTTATTTAGATGTGTTTGTAGAACGTCTCCCTAGTGGATTGCTCAACACAGAAGTATTTAGGAAATCCTGTTATAAAAATACACCTTTACACAGGAGTAGTATGCACCCTAGGGATGTTTTTAGCAACATTGTGAGAGGACAGGCGATTTGTGTGTCCAGATTGAACCCTACAGATGATGGTTTTACAAAGGAACTGTTGGGTTTACAGAATAGACTAGTAGAAAGATATTACAGTCTAAATGAAGTTACAGCAGACTTTGAAGGGGTGAACTTGCTTAGATGGGATGTTGCCACCCCTTATTTTGCTGACAGGAGTGGAGTTGAAAATGCAGTGGAGTCCTTGATTAAAATCAAGAGGAATTATGATCCAGCAGTTAGGGTGTCCCTTAGTGATACACAGGACATTAATGATATCAGCTAAATCTTTACCAAGAATTGGGGAGTCCTCATGTTAGATCCATATTTAAAAGAGATTGTAGGTGATAGACCCTATTTCCAGTTCAGGAATAGGAAGAACCTGCAAAGAATGCTATGTTATAATAGGGCCAGTAACACAGATCCAAGAGGCATGCCCCCTTTGGGTACCACTCCATGTAATAGTTGTAACTACTGTGTTTATTTAAGTAGTGACCCCAACTTTGTGCACCCAATTACAGGGAGAACTTTTAGGTTCAACTCTACAGCTACCTGTACAACTGAGCATGCAGTATACCTCGCCCGGTGTACAGCTTGCCCTGCATTTTATGTACTGAAAACAGATAGAAGGCTTCAAGACAGGATTAGGGAACATCTATATCATATCCGCATTAAATCTACTAAGAATACTCTTTCGAAGCATTTTCAGGGAACTGACTCACAACATTCCTTTAGGTTCCAAGTGCTGCAAGTTAACACCACTAGTATTGGGGGGGGGGGATAAGCCAGTCCTGAAAAGAAGGAAGCTAGTAGTAAAGTTTTAAATGTTTTTCTGATGCTTTTTGTGGATTGCACTTTTTGAACCAACATATTGCTTATTTTATATATGCTTCTACATATACATTTTTTGTAATAAGGTTTTGATTGTCCATTATACATTCCAAGTGATTTTTAATAATGTTAGAAGAGAATGACTTTTAGTAGAGTTTTTTGTTTTTTATTTGCCTTATTGGTTTTGTCAGTACTAGTTTTATAAATAGATTTCTTAAACATGAATTTTTTATGGTGTACATGTTGATATAGATGTTAGGTAAGAGGTTGTGTTTTTCAACACCAAGATATGCTGATACTTTAAGAATAACAGTGTAGCAGAATATGATGTAATAATTGTTGGGATTAATGTGTGTATAAATTAGCTCTGTTTTATGAGTGCTTTTTGGCTTGAAGAAACCCACATGGGTGAAAGCGCTTGCCACTATCTGCAATAAACATTTGGATTTTAGTCTTTATGTGGACTTGTTTTTTGGCTTCCTGCCTTATTGAAACTCATTTGTTCATGCATTTTATCTGATGCTGATGTTCTTTATCTTATGATGATACAGCTGAAGAGTCCTGGTCTGCTCCTCAGAGTTTTGACATTGTGCTTAGTGTTTTACTTTTGCAGTAGGAGCGTTTGCTTCCTGGTCATCACATTTGTTCGTTGTTCTCAATACAGAAAAAGAGCTTGCTACCAGGTGAAAATACACTACATAATCCAGCCTGGTAAATAATGAACTCAGGGGAAGTAAATCAGTAGAAAAGACAATGAGAGGCAAAATGCACCTTTTCCCCCAAAATAAGTATTAGGAAAGGCAGATAAATAATTCAAGATATCAACAGCAGTGTAGAAAGGGAGGAGCTTATAAAGCTCAATTTACAGTAAGGGTAGGGAGCTTAAAAATCACCACGTTTAAAGGAAAACTCCAGGCTACAACTAAAAAAAAAAAAAAACAGTTTTTTCACTCTATCTTTGTATCCTGACCTATTATTTATTAATCATTTGTTGAAGCTGATTATTTTGTCTTTAAACTCAGACATCATAGTTTATAACAGAAAAGTACAGCTCAGCACCAGTGAATTTCCATCCTTGGAGACATAGGAGAGCTCTCTGTGCCTCCTCCAGAGCAGAGTTTATAACGTTGTTCACTCCTACATTCATAGCCATAGAGCCATACTCATAATTAGGACAGTAAATGGTTTCTCACAGTTTAATTTCTACAAGTTTTTTGGGTTTCCAATACCATGGCAAGAATGGCTCCCATTCCTAAGTCAGGGTATGATTAAAGTTTATGAAAGTAATGCTGCTTCAGTCTTTGATGGCCAGAAGAGCTCTTTGCAACATCTGCAATGTGCCCCAAATTGACTCCTTCTATAATTCATATGGAGTTACATGTATTATTAGCCTGAAGGCCCTTGCAAAGTCCTTGTAATCTTCCAGATCTAAGCACAAGGGAGACAGCTTATGGTAATGCTTTGTTTATCCAGTGTGAAAAGTGCTATGCTGGTGTACCTAACTGTGGAGTCACCATTTGCAAGAACCATGTCCATCTCTGCAGGCTAATGAGACCCTGCATCCTATGTGGCTGAAATTTATGTGGCAGCTTTGGAGGAGTGGATGGCATATCTCTCAATTGTCCAGATTTTAATAGAATGTCCTGATTTTTGCCAACTATTTTGGGTCTGTTCCTCATAAAATGTGTGTTTTTCTGGCAAATTACTGAGGATTGTGGTCAATAAATAATGATACACATTTGAGTTTTAGATTTTACATCCTTCAGAAAATGATTGGTAACACAAAACCTGTTACACTATCTACTTTATAAGTTTATAGGAGCAACATTTAAAATCTGTCCATATTGTTGGGCCTTTTTCCTGCCATTATATTAAGCTTTGTCCAGATTTCTTAGACTAAGAGGTTGGGAGGTATGTTAGGAGGAGATGATTTAAGAACCTCATCATGGCCTGGTGAGGTGTTATGTTGCTATTTACTGACAGTGTTATGAGACAAATTTCTCAACTATGTAAGTATTTACATCACTGTTATGTGGCATCAAAGTGTTCCAGAAGTGGAGAGGTATTAGTAAACAAGAAGCAGTTTTTACACCACTTCAAGACTTCTGGAGTTTCCAGGTTATCAAAGGAAGAGGTATGAAGAGACCAAAACTCAATAGGTGCAGTACTGGTTTTAGTAAAGGTTTTAGTGGATAAACCCAAGAATGGAAAGTAGTAGTGATTTGTTTATTGGCTACTGCCTGGATACTTACTGTTCTCACTGCAGCTAATTGCAGCTTTAAATCAATGGTTCTCCAGTATTTCTCTCACCAGGGGCAAGAAAGCATCAATAGTTCCAAGCTGTTTCCTTTGAAGAGGGTTCCAGGCTCTCTGACAATAAATAATCTTGTTTCAGATGTTGCAGAGGTCCATAGGCTTGATGTATTCTTCTCTTACAAAAGGCACTGGTCTAGGTAGCATGTTCAGCCACTCAGCACAATACAACACTGATCTGCACAATAGTCCAAAATGAAATCTGAAGTAGTTTCTACTGAAACATTAACTAAACCATTCAGGTAAGTCACATGCATGCACATAAACACATGCGCGCGTGCGCGCGCACACACACACACACACACACACACACACACACACACACACACACACACACACATACACACTCTGCCCTGTCAAAGAGAGCTAAGAATAAACAACCCTCTGCTGTAGTGATCAAGTACTGAAAATATTACATTCCTTACCATCACTCCAATGCAACACATAACTGTACTTCTCAGTTTATGTTTTAGTGTATGGTGGTCCCACAAGTTTAACCTTTACATGTTTTATGAATTGGCTCCATGCTTACAGCAAGTTGGTTAAGTCTCATTTAGCAGACGTTAGTGCTGTGTGGATAGATCCAACTCCTTTCTGATACATTGCCCAGTCTTGGTTCATTTTTGTCCCATAGGAATGGTAAGCAAAAGCATGACTAGACTATACTTCTGTCATTGCGCTGCCAGTAGTAAACCCCATATATTGTGCTTTGTAATGGCTGCTGCTTGAATACGTTTTCACTCATTGTGGCCCCTTATCAAAACATGACTTACTGTGGGCAAAATCTCAGGCCTTTGGCAAATTTGCCTGACTCCTCAATATTTATGACTTCATTTCTACTGCTTTTCAGTGTTATTTCTGACACTACATAGTGTCTTCGCAGCTAGTGTTTAACCTGTTAGGCACTTCATGCAGCCGATGACAGCCTGACTTTGAAAGACATTATACATGTTCAAAAAAAGACAGGAAACCAGCAAACTCCTCCAAACAGCATACTCACAAGCAAATAAAGCATTTTTATGAGCACAAGACACTCCTACTTAAGGACTCCTGGCATTTCCTTGATGGCTGGCTTACCATTTTTAGCAGGTGGCCTGTTTGTTCCTATAGAAATTAAAGATCTATTTTCAGTAATACCCCACAACCAAGGCCTGGAATGGTTTCTAGAAGCTGTGGCCACAGGGACAGACTTGAACAGTAATGACACCAGTTTAATTTAACAGTGTATGGAGACTGTGCTTACTAACAATTTTATCTACTTCGAAGGTGAATATTACAAGCAACTCAAGGGAGTTCTGTTTTTGCAAATATGGTACTTTGGAATTGGGAAACCAACATTGTCTTCAAGTCTCCATTTTACTCTAATATTGTGAGCTATACAAGATATTTGGATGATAGTTTCATTTTGTGGAGGGCAAATGTTACTGAGCTCATGGACTTCATTAAATTTCTCAATAATTCAACCAATTTCTTACAGTTTACTCACCAACAGCACAACGATACTATTAACTTTTTAGAAGTCACTATATATGTGTATATATATATATATATATATATATATATATATATATATATATATATATATATATATATGGAGAAGTACAGACACAATCCCAGTATCTATAGATCAGACTTTTACCAATGCTTCTCTGATGATGACATTTTTCAGCAAGAAGCTAACTATATGAAACAAATTTTTAGGAATCATGGCTACCCATCCAAGATGTTGGACTTTTTATACAACTGGGTTTTGGAACATTGGAGTACTAGATATTGGGCTCTAATACAACACCCCTACTCATGTCATCCTAAGGAGCCTGCTGATAGTCACAAAGATATGTCTCAAGCCTTTGTGGTCAAATACAACAGGTTCTTTTTTCTTTAAAACAAGCAATCAATAGCCATTGGGGCATGTTTTTGGAACTTTTGGCAAGACAAACCAGCTGGGTGAGCAACCAAAGTTTATCTAGAAGAGCAGTAAGAATTTAAAACTCTTATTTGAAAGTAATAAAGGTTGCGCTGATGTTGTAGTTAGAAGTGTTGAAATGAAGTCCTGTGGCACCTGCAAGCAATGCAGGTTTATTTTACAAGGTACATAGTTTTTCTGTGGCAGGTTACCCCAATTTGATATCAGTGAGAGGCAATTAAAATTGTGACACAAAAGGGGTTGTTTACATTGTATTTTGTTCTTCCTGCCCAGTATTTTATATTGGCAAGACTACTGGGACATGGAGAAAAAGAATTTACCAGCATGTTTATTCGATTAAAAAAGAACACAACATATATGCTCTATACAAACACTCTCTCACGGATTCACTATCCTTCCATGCAGGACTAGCTTAGTCCAGTGGAAGCATCCATTTAGGAGCAGGATGGCAGTGCACCATGCATATCAATGAAGGCACACTGCCTGAGCTCCTAAACAGACATGGAGCATGTACGAGTGCAGGGTGAGTGTCTGAGAGCAGAGCTCTCAGAATATACACACCCCTGCAATCAAGAACAGCAGTATAGGAATAAGAATGAGCGAGACCGCTCATAGGTGTTCGCATACCCCCAGCAACATCCCCCCAAATTTATAATAGCAATATTTAAAACATGAAATATAAAGAAGTTCATTTTTTTTATGAAATAGATTAAATTTAACCATAGGTGCACACGTTTGCCCATCGCTCAGCTATGTTTAATGCAGCTTGAATGGCACAAGAGGATAAAAAGCAAGATATATACAAAGGAAGCAGTACTGCAAAAGTGCAGTGGGCAGAGCATTTGACTTACAAGCAGTCATTCTCGGTTCGAGTCCCACTCCAATACATTCCACTTTCCATGTCAAACCACTTTATGACCAATATTTTTTTGTTGCATAACCTACTAAATAACATATATTTGTGAAATGTAGTACTGCATTAAATGCAGATGTGAGGTCTCATTGTCCTAATGTTGTAAAGTCCACAGATAAGTCCACAGATAATCACAAGTGCCCCATACAGTATATGTAGACAGGAATCAGGGATACAAATGGAAGGCAAACTATGTAATGAATGATAAATCCATACAGTTTCCAAATCCACCACCTTCCCACGAACTATTTGACATTACTGTCTAAATTAGTGTGGTGGTAAGCAGGAGTAAGCACTAGTAAGCAAGAGTAAGCATATTTAAGCAGTAGTAAGCAAGTTTAAGCCCATTTGCATGGTGGTAAGCAATGTGCACACAGGTTAAGCAATACTGAAGCTAACTCTTTGTAAGCATATTTAACCGAAGATTAGCATTGCTTACAGTTGCACAAACCCATGCAAAACAGCTTACAGTTACTTAAAAGTACCTTAATCACTCTGTATGCAAAAGCCGCTCTTCTGGCCAGAAATAAAATAAACAGCCTTTGCAGATCTTGAACCCAGGACCCTGTACACTATAGTCACAGTAGTTAACCACTAACCCATCACAGCAGTACATAAGACTGAGGTATCACCAAACAGATCCTCACTATAGGAAATTCAAACCGAACATGTGAAAGGAATCTATATATAGTTTTATGTTGTATAACCTACTACATAACATAAATATGTGACTTGGAGTACTGCATTAAGCCCAGATTTGAGGTGTCATTGTAATAAAGTGTTGAAATCCCCTAATAAACACAACAACCCCATACAGTGTACATGCACATGAATCATGGATACCAAACACATATATAACACATAATGAATAATAAATCAATGCCAAAAAGCAAATATAATGCAAATTAAAAATTAAGCAATGCTAAGCATTGAACAGCACAGCTTAGTAGGTGTAAGCAATGTGTAGGCCAGCTAAAACAGTTTGACCATTGGTATACCCCTTTAAGCAATACCAACCTTAGGTAAGCAGGTTTGCCCATAGCTTAGTATTTTCAAAACCGTCCAATCACTGCAACGTGTGGGAAACTGGCCCTATTTAAACCCAACTGATGAGAATACATCACATAACTGGTTGCAGCTTCCTCCTGTAGACACTATGTCTGGTATGAGAGAGGGTGTGCGCCTTCGTGCGCAGTGCTTGGGCATCCAGAAGTCCAGAGTCATGGCAGGACTCCTTGTGAAAGACCATGACCAGAGACTGCTGCAGGACCAGTACCAGAGGTCCCAATACAAAGCGGAAGCCTGGGACCATCTCACCCGTGACCTCACCAGTGCCTCTGACATACCCTGAACTGGTGAGCAGGTCAGGCATCACTATGCTTACCTGAAGCAGAGAAAGGGGGATCTCTTGGAGCAGTTGATCCAAGAGGCTAGGAGGACATGGGATGTCCCAGCCATTTGTATCAGTCCACTGCCTGTTTAATAATTGCCAGCTCATGTATATTATGGATAGGTACGGCTAAATATTCCTCTTATGTCTTTCACAGTGGCAGGTGAGTGGGCTGTGAACCAGGAAGCCCATGCCTGTAGACTGCAGTGGTTGCAATGCGGGGCAGGTTAGTAATACTCTTGCATGTACTGTCATAGGAAATATATCTAAAAGTAGTTGTGAGTTAATTGCCTGTATAAAACCTGTATTGCTAAAGCATGTACTCCATACAACAGTGAATATGGAAGGAAGAGTCAGATATAGGTTGTATGTAAATAAAAGCATAATAGCCTGACAATAAAGGTCTAACTGCTGGACTGCATGTGTTTACTCTGGTATCATATGGTAATGTAGAGTTGCAATCTCTTAATAGTACTGTTGTATTAAGCACTGTTACCCACACTGTGCTACATAAATAAAATGTGTAGGAATGTCTGTATATGACTGTTGTAATCCCAAGAGGTCATATAGTACAACTGAGAGAGACTTAGACAGAAAACAGTGAAAAGACAGACAGCAAAATCCAAATAGCACACTCAACTGAGACGTGAACTGTTGTATTTTTAGCATACACAGCTATGGTTCGAATCCTGGGAGTGGTAGTAGGCTGTATGCAGAATCATACCCCACAACTGTACAAATATGTCTAGAATGTCCAGTAAATCGGCCCATATCTGCTGCCTGTCAACCTGTCCCCCTGGCAAATCAGTGGGATGATCC
>NC_056727.1:767620937-767663437 GCF_019279795.1 Protopterus annectens
CACACACACTGCCAGCGATATATCTGACACAAGACCTGTATGGTGGACAGACAAAACATAACAGGCACACCCCTGGCCATCAAGTGGATAGGCCCACAACTGAGAGCTATGCTGACAGACTGCATTCCATGTTAAACTAGTATGTACACAAAAACCCTGTAACACTGGTGCTATACAATGCATACAACAACACAGCTCACACTCTGTCTGTCATTCTGGAACCTCATACAAATATATAGCTGGCCTGCATCTGCAAGTTCTCTTATAATAGATATTGCTACCTGCTGTCTGTAACACTGCTGCCCAGGAAGGATGTCCACCATACAGGAAAGGTAAAGGGACCATGCCCACATGATGTAGGGATTTATAGTAGTGGGTTGCCATGACAGTGGTAATTGGAAGTACTAAACAGCATGCTGCATGCAGGTAGCAAGAAGAGGACACTGAATGGTGCAGAGGCCATCACCTGATCATGTGCATCACCTACAAAAGCCATGCTGCAATCTATTCAAAGCAGCTCAATCCATTTACTGTAGAGAGAGAGAGAGAGAGAGTGAAAGAAAGTGAAATTGAAAGTGAAACAATCAAACAAACTAAGAAAGAAAGCAGGCTAAAGCCCAATCCAAAGGAGAACAAAAATTAAAATCATTACAAGGACACTACCCAGAACAGACTCATTCCCAAAACAGGTATGTGAAGTATATATGCATGTAATTGACTGTAGAACTTGGTCCATAATAATGGGATAGATGATGTGGAATGATTTATATGTGCCATCAGGTGTTGTTGTTGTAATGATGCTCAGCTGAACAACTGCTATGGACAATAGAGTCTGTCCCTGTGGGTAGAGGGGCATACCCGTCAACTGTGCAGAGCAGCACTGACTGACAAGATGCAAGCCATCAAAGTGTGTGTTGTATAATGGAAAGCATGTACATTACTGTGGCCAATAGCTGCTGGTAGAAGTAATGCCATAATGATGGACACGTGGGTTCCAGAGCCCACCACTTGCATTGCAGGACACTCAAGTTAACATGTAATGTAGCATGCTGAAATGCCATAGGTGTGTAATGTTAGGCTGTGTCCATATATGGCAACTGTCTGTGTTGTAGCAAGGCAGAACAGTGCAGCTGTGCAGGAAGGAGAGTTTGAGATTGTGGACCTGATATCTGAATGTACCCCATATATATAGGTATGTATGTATATATATATATATACACACACATATATATATATATATATATATATATATATATATATATATATATATATATATATATATATATATATATATATATATCTAGGACTTTTAATCAAAAGTCAGAACTCCGAATCCAAAACCACTGAACACACTTTAACGAAAGCACTTTTATCAAAAAAGCGCTTTTGTTAAAGTATGTTAAAAAAAAAACCACAAAATCTACCTGAATGCAGGGGGGCAAGTCCCCCTGCATCCCCCGATGAGAAGGGCTCTGCCCCCCCACTTTAACATTCTCACTCCGAGGTCGCACTACAGTGGGGTAAAGGGAATTTACCCTTACCGCACTGTAATATGAACGGAACAACAAGCATACTTAAGCGAAAGTGCTGCTTTGGTGAAAAGCACTTTCACTGAAGTATGCTCACCAATTTGGGATTTGGTGAAAGATGCAGTCAAGCATCTGTACAGATCCTGTATGTATATATATGTATATATATATATATATATCTATATATATATATATATATATATATATATATATATATATATATATATATATATATATATATTTGGGTCTACTTGAGTTGACCGAGACGCCACTTCACCGCCACGCAGAAGACGGATACCAAACGACCGAAAATGAAGGTGATCGACAAGGTGAAATCCCGACATCCGAAAGACCGACATGGGGAACATGTGAGCGACTAAGTGTGTGATAGTGAGGGATTTAGGGTTAGGAGTGGACAGGTAAGTGTGTGATAGTGAGGGATTTAGGGTTAGGGTGCGGGAAAGGTGAGTGTGGGGTAGTGTCGGACTTAGGGTTCGGGTAAGGTAAGTGTGTGATAGTGTCCGAGTGTAGTTTAGGGGTGGGTTAAGTGAGTTAGGGTTAGGTGCGTCTTGGTAGGGTGAGTGTGCGATAGTGACGGGCTTTATGTTTTAGGGTGGGTTAAGTGAGTTAGGGTTAGGGTGCAGGTAGAGTAAGTGTGCGATAGTGATGGACTTTAGGTTTAGGGGTGAGTTAAGTGAGTTAGGGTTAGGGTGCGGGTAGGGTAAGTGTGCGGTAGTGTCAGACCTTAGGTTTAGGGTTTGGGTTAAGGTTAGTGGATATGTAATTGTGTGTAATGTGTAGTTTACGTTTTGTGTGTCGGTGTAATGGTGTTCGGTTATGTGAGTTGTCGGTATTGTGTGTTTTCGGTTGTTTGGTCTCGTGTTTTATGTCGGTGAACTGGCGTTCGTCAACTAAAGTAGACCCATATATATATATATATATATATATATATATATATATATATATATATATATACATGTATGTCTACAGATATACAGACACCTTTATGTGTATATATATATATATATATATATATATATATATATATATATATATATATATATGTAGATATTTTTATGTTATATTTATGTGTTTAATATATATATATATATATATATATATATATATATATATATATACATATAATATAATATATGTGTGTGTGTATGTCTACATATATACAAACACACACGCACACACACACAGACACGCACACACACACACACACACACACACACACACACACACACACACACACACACACACACACACACACACGTATATAAATACATGTCCCCTATATTTCCATCACAGTGCTGCATGCTGTGTGTGAGGGGACATCACGCATAGCAATGCAGACAGATATATACAGCTGTAAGTGTGTGCAACATGGGCGGTTATGTCACGTGTGACCCCTTTGTTGGGACCACATTGCCCTTGTCTGTGAAGTTGGGAATTGGAATTTGGGGAAGGATAGCAGGTATATTTGTGGAGGTGGGTTGGGTTGGTAGATATAGGGGACAGCCTACAGGGGTGGTATATGACACATGTGGGTAAACACCCTGGATGATGGGTGTGGTCTTCGATGTGGAAGCCCCATGAGCCCCCAAATGGAAACAATGGGAACAAGGCCCCCACCCAGTGCTAGTTAAAATAGCAGCTTCATGGCCCTGAAGGTGCCTGGCCTGGATGTTGAGCAGGAGGAGCATGTGGACCCTGTGATTGTGTAGTGAGGGCATCAAGGTGCTGTAGCACATCCCACAAGTCTCTGTGAAGCCCCCTATGCAATGGACCCTGGACCTGACCTCGGGTGACAGGATCATGTCTGTGTATGCCCCCCGGGGGGGGACACCATCCCCTGAGGTGGTTCCACCTGAAGGTATTGCTGGACAAGAAGATGAGGAAGCCCCAGGGTGGGTCACACATGTGATGTGGCCTGGTGACATAGCCAATGAGGTGGGAGAGGTGGTTCTGCTGGCAACTCTTCCCTAAACATGCTATTGTGTCATTGTTATAGAACATACTTGGGTATTAATAGTCCACACAATCCCGGAACATGTCTAGCAGCATGCATAGATATTCCCAATAACACATGACGACAGATGTGCAGCAATCACATAGCAAACAGACCACATGCATATATGGAACCATAGTGGCCCTTACAATGGCATTCAGGTGAAATAGTCCATAACAGGACAGCAATGATAGTGTCCCCACAGGGAACATGGCTACAGACGCATAGCACTAAGCGTGGTACAATACAATATATGTCTCAATGGTAGGTAAGCTGTAGCCATACCTATTGAGTTGTGTAAACAGTTTGTTGTCACAGATATGGTGGGGAGGAGACAGAGGTGTGTATTAAGAACTATGGTAACCTTGCTGTATGAGTTGCTCAGACCTGTTTCCGTCTTTATGTCTTTCAGGCAAGATATCCCATGGCCGGTTACCAATGTATTCAGTGTATGAAAATGAGGCCATTGTTACCCACCTGGTACAGCACTACCAGGTGGTCTTTGGCAGGACAGTCCATGAACAGCAGGAGCAGATCGCCGTGTGGAACGATCTAGTCCACAGGGTCAATGATGTCAGCCTGCATAACCACAGTTATGAGGAGGTCCAGCATCATTGCAGCAACCTGCTTCACAATGCCCATCAGCGTGCTGCTGCAGTCTGGGGGAATCACCTTGCAATGGGGGGGGTCATGCCATCCATCCTGCCCTAACACATGTTGAGGAGCTCCTCGCCAGCCTTGTGGCACCTGCCCACCCACACACGCAACAACTGGTGGAGGCCATAGTGGATGTGGGTCCTACCCACACATCGGCTGAGGAGAGTGCAGGTAAGGCCACAGGACACACCAGTAGACCACAGTTGCATATGCATCCGCATCTGTACAGGTAGTTCATGCATATGTGAGATGTCATATATATAGTCTGTTGCTGCATAGTAGTAATAAACAGATGTGTATAAGCTGTAGTATTGTGGACTTGTACTGTTGCTGTAATGCTGCACCCACCCTGTAGCAATGCCACAGCTGTGGCTACTGACGTCACATCTCTCACACACACATATAGGTCCCTCTGGTATTCCACCAAGGCAGCAGCTTGTAGCAGGTGAGTATGGTTTGTGTTCATGCTTGCCAGTACACTGGTCATGTAATGGCTATGGTATATTCCATGTATACATCTAACACACCTACCTATAATGCATGCTGTACATGTTCAGGTATTGTTGCTGTTAACTGCGCTGCATCACAGTGGTGACCATGATGGGGTATCTGAAGGGTATGTCAGACACTTGTAAGATAACTAACATCCTGTCATTGCAAAATGTATCCACAGGGATGGACATAATTGTGGGACACATGACCTACAGTAGGGACATGTGTGAAACACCACCCTTATACAGTGCTACAACAGTGTATATACCAGTATTACAATGGCAACTGTTACAGATCTACACTACGGCATATCATAATACTGTGGTCCACAACCCTTAACACCTGCAATGCGATCCCAACATGAGCACTGAGTGTGTAATATGGAATCGTAGGTTAGGGCAGCAAATATAGGTAATACATACCTTCACAAATACTGGAATCATATGTGTGCACACACTCTGAATAAAATATAGTGGAGGCAGCTGTTGAGGTACTGGCTGCATGCATTTGTCATGGAAATGCACCTTTCAGCACGTACATATCCCCAGTGTCACGCCACGTATTGGTCTGCTGTCCAAGACATTTGGCCATCAAATGTGCACACTTACCTAAAAGAGAGGCAGGCATGGCTTGCACACATCTTACATGACATGGCGTGGACCCCATACCCAACAGGTAGCACCCATGAGCTGCACATGTAGCCATACCTCATCATTGCATATGCCATGGCAAACAGTGCAGTCATGTATGTGGCAAGGATGCATGGGACTGGAATTATGTAGGAAATAAATAGATAGCCATCCAAGACAAATTATGTCACATGTAGCAGACTGGTCATGAGGGCTGCCCACTAACATGCCACAACACTGCGGGGGTAGCAGGAATGTCCAGCAAGTACTGGTTATGTGGTACCCATGTCAGCAATTGCCTGGACTCTGCAAGTGTGGGGCCTATGGGTTAGGGTAATCAGATGTGACAGTTGTACCACAGGAAACATCGGCCAGGCCTCTCTATAGGTAGTGTATGCATAACAGAAGAGGTTCCCAACATTAATGCGTTGCAGTGTGTACTGGTGTACCATGACTATGTTGGAAACCTACAGACAGTATCGTGTAAGATACAGGTGCTGCACAACCGCCTCACCACACCTCAGGCCCACCATCCCCAGCTGTACTGTGCAGGTGCCAGGTTACAGCTGTATGTTTGCCAGTCATTAGCTGGCACTAGGCTGTTACATGTGGTGTTCAGTGTTTGGGATACTGCATACTGACACACATGTGTAGGTCATAGTTGTCAAGCATCTGCAAAAAGGATGAAGGTGGGGAGGGGGTGTCATCATGACACATGAGTGCACTGTAGCAGGGATCCTAAGGATGCTACGAATGGCAGTATCTCCACACAGTCAGGTTCAGGAACTGTGGCAGACATAACCCTGACTCCACAGCAATAGTGATGGCAGTGTGTGAACACCAAGGGATCTGCACATGAGTAGATCTTGCAATCATGCAGAGTTAGGGGCATGTGTAGGGCAGACTGACCATATACTGGCAAATGCAGATGGCCCATGCTAGTATACCCCTGCCAGGAATAGTGACTGCTGTAGTACACATAACAATAGGTGCAACAAACTTTCATGATAAGGGCATGCACACATATGTACCCATGAAGTGTATGCATCATGGTCAGCATCTGCACACCTAACACATTTGTTAGACACTGCATGTGAATGTACAGGACATATGTCACCTATCAGGCTCATGTAATGTTAACATGTGTGGTGATGTGGACCTATGGCACATCAAGGAAGAGTGCGTCATATCATTAAGGGTGTGTACACTCCCCATAGCCATGGTAAGGTTTGACAGTTGTCAGAGTAATAGTATCATATTGGTCATACATGCACCGCTGATGTTGAGATCTATAAATCAGACATCAGGCAATCACAAATGACATCTGTCCACATGTCATCCCAGGTATGTGTCAGACAAACACATAGGGCCTGTGAGCATTAGAGCAGACATAACTGACACAGTAATACACATTCAGCAATGGTTTGTACACCTGTGGGGTATGGTGCACAGTATATGGCAGGGTGCAGAACAGGTGCACAGCAATACTGTGTACATAGGTGCAGTGTTTTCCAGGGGAAGCAACATCACCTACTAACACAGCCCATGCAGAACAAACATGTATATTGCTGCTAGCATGGATTGACTATAGCTGCACTGCATGCTGTTGAGCACCATATGTTATGCATGTTGACTGATGGTTAACGAGAGGACTGTGTGTACTATGTTTGTGCAACCTCACCTGTAGGTGTGTGTGTGTGTGTGTGTGTGTGTGTGTGTGTGTGTGTGTGTGTGTGTGTGTGTGTGTGTGTGTGTGTGTGTGTGTGTGTGTATGTGTGTGTGTGTGTGGGTGTTTGTCTGTAGGTGCAATCTGGTGGAGTGGAGGGGGTTGATGTATGTGGGATGTGTGTGTGCATGTGTGTGTGTTTGTATGGATGTCCATGTATGCACATGTGTGATTGTGGGGTTGTTCATACGTCAGTACTTCCCTTTGGAATCATGCAGTACATGGACATGGACTGACACATGAGACACCAGGAATATTTGTCTGATATGTTATCACAGGACAGCTGATAATATAATAAGGTATGTAGCATGGAACATGCATTGGGAGGGAAACTAGACACCAGGTATACCCTTAAAATTGCAATCAGCAGAAAGGTGACCGACTATCCCCGAATGCAGCACTACAGATGCATTGGGGAATTACTAGACAACACCAGGGAGTGTATCCATATATACTGTTCATAGGTTCATAGGTTCATACTAGGCTATCTGCCCTAGGGCATTTATAAGCCTAGCCAGAATGTGTTTGGCTTTCGCCACCCATTTTAAATTTATTTTGCTATGCCCTTTTTCGAGGTTAGTATACTGTGCTCTGTCTAACAGTGACACAGAAGTGATACCCGGGGTAAACCTATGATCTCCCATCCACTCATCAAGATTCCTCTTGAAGAGAGTCAATGAGGGACTCTGCCTAACCTGGACTGGGATTTTATTCCAGAGTGAAGGGAGCCTCTGGGTTATAAATCTGTCCCTCCAGCATGTCCTATTTATTTCAGTGCTGAGGTTCAAGTCTCTCGAGTGCGTAGCATGATGGGATTTGGATTTTCTGAGGTGCAGCATGTCCATTAATTCCGGGTTGGACATGACTTTATACGTCAGCCACAGATCGCCTCTGAACAGGCGGTATGCCACTGAGTAGAGCTGGAGTTTCTTTAACCGGGCAGCATATGGCATCTCTTTGAGCCCTTTGATCCTCTTGGTGAGGTACTTTTGGGGTCTTTCCAGTTGCTGCAGGTGTCTGGTAAGGTACATCCCAAAAGGGGCATTGTACTCAATTATGGGCCTGATGAGGGATGAGTAAAGAGGCACGATGACCTCCCCTGATCTAGATGTGAATCCTTCATGATTAGGTGGGCTATATAAAATGTTTTTCTAACCACTTTGGCCACTTGGTTGTCAAATGAGAGATTGCTATTAACTTTGGTCCCCAGGTCCCTAATTACTACTTCTGTACTTAATGGATTACCACCTATGTGGTAATTTGTAGGGCACTTTGTTTTTGCCAAAGGGATGACTATACACTTTTGGCATTTAGCTTGAGGCCATGGCTCTGGCACCAGTTGTCTGTTTCCCTATGAGGCCCTTTTTGGAGGATGCTTGTGTCGGCTGGAGAGTTGATTATGGTGCCCAGTTTGCAGTCATCTGCAAACTTGGTCAGCCACAGTCCTTCCGTGTTGGCCTGTACCTCCAAGAAATATATACCGAACAAGAGAGGTCCCAGGACTGAGCCTTGTGGGAAACCACTTGTAACTGGTTTGGAGTCTGACATGGCTCCAGCAATTCTAACCATGTGGGTTCTGTCCTTGAGCCAGTTTGCAATCCATCTAGTGACATAGGGGTTTATATTTAAGCTAGTGAGCTTATCTATAATGCCCGAGTGGGGTATTGTATTGATGGCTTTTCCGAGGTCCAGGTAGGCTGTGGATACATTCACCTCAATGGCCTTGGTGACTGTTTCTAAGAAATCAACCAGGTTTAAGAGGCAGGATCTGCCCTTAACAAAGCTGAACTGTCCACATGATAAGTTGATTGAGCAGCAGTGTGTGTGTGTGTGTGTGTGTGTGTGTGTGTGTGTGTGTGTGTGTGTGTGTGTGTGTGTGTGTGTGTGTGTGAGTGTGTGTGTGTGTGTGTACTGTTATGCAATGCTGTACAGGTCTTAAACTGTATTTATTGTTTTCCCCAACAGGTGGTGAGATGCGTCAGGGTCCCTCCTGCATGCAATCTGATGGTGGTGTCCATGCAGACAACAAAGATGATGTTAGGACTGTTGAGGCACAGGCAAGGTTGTCAGAGGACGAAACTGTGCCATTGTTTGACGTCTCCCTGTTAGCCACCCCAACTCCACACACAGTCACATTGCCTATAGATACCCCATCACCAGTGGCCATAGCAGAGAGCAGTTAGTAGTTGGTGGCAGTGCACAGGAGAGTGTGGTATATATGCCTGCTGTGTCTGGACACAGAAGGCATAGCAGGATGTCCAGCAGGGCACCACATAGGCAGATGTACCAGGGTGCTCGTGGGAGGGCCCCTGGTCATCATTCCTCTGGCAGAAGTGCCACAACTAGTACCACCAGGCACATGTTTCAGACTGTCATGGGGCACAAGCATGTATGGAACTGTACACCAGACAGGACCTGAGGCTGCAGAAGACTGCTCTCCCATCTGTAAGCGACAACTTCCATGAACTTGCAGGTGCCCACCTTAATTATACCAAGCTCATAGATAGACAGTTGGGTGAGATGGTGGGCCTCATCGACCGTGGATTGTCTGTGCTCAAACATGTGGTGGAAGTAGGGCAACGGCTACGTGGATGTAGGCCAGCAACACCAACAGCTGGTGGTCAACGTGAATGTGCTAGCAAACCAAGGCGCTCCCATAGTGGCAGGACCAGCCCCAGCACTGCAGGGGGGGGTGCTGTCCACACCACAGCAGGCCATGTGCACGTGGCCCTGGCAAGTCCCAGGAAGGACCTGGTTCCAGTATACATCTGTCATCATCAGAGGAGAATAGCACATCGAGGCCTTTACCTGGACATGCCCATGGAACCCCTGGAAGGCACAGTCCATGTGTCTGTGGCTGGAGGTGGTGAACTGCACACCCTGCCAGGTATGGTCCGCAGCTGTCCAAGAAACACCTGTATAGGGCAGCCACATGGAAGAACTTTGTGCATGCATACTCACACACTATACAAACACACATAGGGCAACCCCCATACCTACACACACCACATCAACACTCCTATATCAGCTAATTACACTCCTCACCCACACACATGGTGTCAAATATATGGCCCACCTTCAGTCTCTGGGTAACCAACAACACACCTTGTGCATATGGTGATACCTGTGCCACATCTCTGTCATCCATAACATCGATGCAGGGACAGGCTGATATGTTTCTGATGCACACGGTGACTATACTACAGTGTACCAATGTACTGCTGTGTAACATGTTGTCAGCTTAATGTGCAATGCTTACATGTCAGGTAGTGTAGCTGTCCAGCCATGATGCATTATATCTACACTGTTAGTAACGTTGAGTGATTGTGGTCTCCATAATGTTATCCATTTGTATTGTAGGTGTACATGTGTCAGTAAGAAGATGGACTGCAGTCATATTCCACAATAGGTATGACACTGTGGTGACATCATGGCTGTGACATAACCTGTGTACAGTTGAACACATGTCCCAGGTCTGTATAACAGTTACTGCCTGTGCCACATGGACAGGTGACCCCATGGGACATGTATAATCAGCAACCTGATGTAGATCCATCCACATACAAGCACACTCTTACTTGGCAACACAGGGACTAGACCCCTACCTAGGTATGTAGTGCTACTGATGTGTGTGGACTTCACTGCAGACACCACACAGCATTTAGTATGAGGTGTGTTCCAGGTTACATGTTTCATGCAGAACATTCCCAGACATGTAAACTATAGTAATGGGGGATGTAATGGTTGTATATGGACAATACATAGTGTGGCATACCATCATATACACATTAATAGACACATAACAGAGAGACCTGGGCCTATCTATGCTAACTTGTCAGTGTGTCTATTGTGTTACAGGTGGGCTGCACACAGCACATGCATAATGTGCTGGATTGTGTTATCAGTTACCTGTATGGTTGATGGTGACAGTAGCCACTATACAGTGGTACATGTAACATGTACTGGGGTACCATGGTGTAATGGCGGTGTAGACAGCACCCACACTCCACTGTGAATATTGTACACAATGGAACCCATGATGACACTCTGACATACCCACCATCACACATTGCCCACAACTGCAATACAAACTATTGTCCATACCAACAGTGGTACTACAGGGATATACATCTAATGCACATGCCACAGGTATAGTAGGGTGATGCATTGTCATGCTCTCACCTATGGGCAGCAACATCACTATCCATAATACTGTGTGGCAGTCGTATTGTAATAGGAATATGTGGCCTCGAATGCTGTACCTACAGATATACACACATGCACAGATGTGTATAAGCTGTAGTATTGTGGACTTGTACTGTTGCTGTAATGCTGCACCCACCCTGTAGCAATGCCACAGCTGTGGCTACTGATGTCACATCTCTCACACACACATATAGGTCCCTCTGGTATACCACCAAGGCAGCAGCCTGTAGCTGGTGAGTGTGGTTTGTGTTCATGCTTGCCAGTACACTGGTCATGTAATGGCTATGGTATATTCCATGTATACATCTAACACACCTACGATTAATGCATGCTGTACATGTTCAGGTATTGTTGCTGTTAACTGCACTGCATCACAGTGGTGACCATGATGGGGTATCTGAAGGGTATGTCAGACACTTGTAAGATAACTAACATCCTGTCATTGCAAAATGTATCCACAGGGATGAACATAATTGTGGGACACATGACCTACAGTAGGGACATGTGTGGAACACCACCCTTATACAGTGCTACAGCAGTGTATATACCAGTATTACAATGGCAACCGTTACAGATCTACACTACGGCATATCATAATACTGTGGTCCACAACCCTTAGCACCTGCAATGTGATCCCAACATGAGCACTGAGTGTGTAATATGGAATCGTAGGTTAGGGCAGCAAATATAGGTAATACATACCTTCACAAATACTGGAATCATATGTGTGCACACACTCTGAATAAAATATAGTGGAGGCAGCTGTTGAGGTACTGGCTGCATGCATTTGTCATGGAAATGCACCTTTCAGCATGTACATATCCCCAGTGTCACGCTACGTATTGGTCTGCTGTACAGGACATTTGGCCATCAAATGTGCACACTTACCTAAAACAGAGGCAGGCATGGCATGCACACATCTTACATGACATGGCATGGGCCCCATACCTAACAGGTAGCATCCATGAGCTGCACATGTAGCCATACCTCATCATTGCATATGCCATGGCAAACAGTGCAGTCATGTATGTGGCAAGGATGTATGGGACTGAAATTATGTAGGAAATAAACAGATAGCCATCCAAGACAAATTATGTCACATGTAGCAGACTGGTCATGAGGGCTGCCCACTAACATGCCACAACACTGCGGGGGTAGTAGGAATATCCAGCAAGTACTGGTTGTGTGGTACCCATGTCAGCAATTGCCTGGACTCTGCAAGTGTGTGGCCTATGGGTTAGGGTAATCAAATATGACAGTTGTACCACAGGAAACATCGGCCAGGCCTCTCTATAGGTAGTGTATGCATAACAGAAGAGGTTCCTAACATTAATGCATTGCAATGTGTACTAGTGTACCATGACCATGTTGGAAACCTACAGACAGTAACATGTAAGATACAGGTGCTGCACAACTGCCTCACCACACCTCAGGCCCACCATCCCCATCTGTACTGTGCAGGTGCCAGGTTACAGCTGTATGTTTGCCAGTCATTAGCTGGGACTAGGCTGTTACATGTGGTGTTCAGTGTTTGGGATACTGCAAACTGACACACATGTGTAGGTCATAGTTGTCAAGCATCTGCAAAAAGGCTGAAGGTGGGAAGGGGCTGTCATCATGACACACGAGTGCACTGCAGCAGGGATCCTAAGGATGCTACGAATGGCAGTATCTCCACACAGTCAGGTTCAGGAACTGTGGCAGACATAACCCTGACTCCACAGCAATAGTGACAGCAGTGTGTGAACGCCAAGGGATCTGCACATGAATAGATCTTGCAGTCATGCAGAGTTGGGGACATGTGTCGGGCAGACTGACCATATACTGGCAAATGCAGATGGCCCATGCTAGTATACCCCTGACAGGAATAGTGACTGATGTAGTACACATAACAATAGGTGCAACAAACTTTCATGATAAGGGCGTGCACACATATGCACCCACGAAGTGTATGCATCATGGTCAGCATCTGCACACCTAACACATTTGTTAGACACTGCATGTGAATGTACAGGACATATGTCACCTATCAGGCTCATGTAATGTTAACATATGTGGTGATGTGGACCAATGGCACATCAAGGAAGAGTGCGTCATATCAGTAAGAGTGTGTACACTCCCCATAGCCATGGTAAGGTTTGACAGTTGTCAGTGTAATAGTATCATATTGGTCATACATGCACCGCTGATGTTGAGATCTGTAAATCAGACATCAGGCATTCACAAATGACATCTGTCCACATGTCATCCCAGGTATGTGTCAGACAAACACACAGCAGACATAACTGACACAGTAATACACATTCAGCAATGGTTTGTACACCTGTGGGGTATGATGCACAGTATATGGCAGGGTGCAGAACAGGTGCACAGCAATACTGTGTACATAGGTGAAGTGTTTTCCAGGGGAAGCGACATCACCTACTAACACAGCCCATGCAGAACACGCATGTATACTGTTGCTAGTATGGATTGACTATAGCTGCACTGCATGCTGTTGAGCACCATATGTTATGCATGTTGACTGATGGTTAATGAGAGGACTGTGTGTACTATGTTTGTGCAACCTCAGGTGTGTGTGTGTGTGTTTGTGTGTGTGTGTGTGTGTGTGTGTGTGTGTGTGTGTGTGTGTGTGTGTGTGTGTGTGTGTGTGTATGTGTGTGTGTGTGTGGGGTGTTATTTTGTCTGTAAGTGCAATCTGGTGGAGTGGAGGGGAGTTGATGCATGTGGGATGTGTGTGTGCATGTGTGTGTGTTTGTATGGATGTCCATGTATGCACATGTGTGATTGTGGGGTTGTTCATACATCCGTACTTCCCTTTGGAATCATGCAGTACATGGACATGGACTGACACATGAGACACCAGGAATACTTGTCTGATATGTTATCACAGGACAGCTGATAATATAATAAGGTATGTAGCATGGAACATGCATTGGGAGGGAAACTAGACACCAGGTATACCCTTAACATTGCAATCAGCAGAAAGGTGACCGACTACCCACGAATGCAGCACTACAGATGCATTGGGTAATTACTAGACAACACCAGGGAGTGTATCCATATATACTGTTCATAGGTTCATAGGTTCATACTAGGCTATCTGCCCTAGGGCATTTATAAGCCTAGCCAGAATGTGTTTGGCTTTCGCCACCCATTTTAAATTTATTTTGCTATGCCCTTTTTCGAGGTTAGTATACTGTGCTCTGTCTAACAGTGACACAGAAGTGATACCCGGGGTAAACCTATGATCTCCCATCCACTCATCAAGATTCCTCTTGAAGAGAGTCAATGAGGGACTCTGCCTAACCTGGACTGGGATTTATTCCAGAGTGAAGGAGCCTCTGGGTTATAAATCTGTCCCTCCAGCATGTCCTATTTATTTCAGTGCTGAGGTTCAAGTCTCTCGAAAGCGAGCATGATGGGATTTGATTTTCTGAGGTGCAGCATGTCCATTAATTCGGGTTGGACATGACTTTTATACGTCAGCCACAGATCGCCTCTGAACACGCGGTATGCCACTGAGTAGAGCTGGAGTTTCTTTAACCGGGCAGCATATGGCATCTCTTTGAGCCCTTGCTCCTCTTGGTGAGGTACTTTTGGGGTCTTTCCAGTTGCTGCAGGTGTCTGGTAAGGTACATCCCAAAAGGGGCATTGTACTTATGGGCCTGATGAGGGATGAGTAAAGAGGCATGACCTCTCCCCTGATCTAGATGTGAATCCCTTCATGATTAGGTGGGCTATATAAAATGTTTTTCTAACCACTTTGGCCACTTGGTTGTCAAATGAGAGATTGCTATTAACTTTGGTCCCCAGGTCCCTAATTACTACTTCTGTACTTAATGGATTACCACCTATGTGGTAATTTGTGGGCACTTTGTTTTTGCCAAAGGGGATGACTATACACTTTTTGGCATTTAGCTTGAGGCCATGGCTCTGGCACCAGTTGTCTGTTTCTATGAGGCCCTTTTGGAGGATGCTTGTGTCGGCTGGAGAGTTGATTATGGTGCCCAGTTTGCAGTCATCTGCAAACTTGGTCAGCCACAGTCCTTCCGTGTTGGCCTGTACCTCCAAGAAATATATACCGAACAAGAGAGGTCCCAGGACTGAGCCTTGTGGGAAACCACTTGTAACTGGTTTGGAGTCTGACATGGCTCCAGCAATTCTAACCATGTGGGTTCTGTCCTTGAGCCAGTTTGCAATCCATCTAGTGACATAGGGGTTTATATTTAAGCTAGTGAGCTTATCTATAATGCCCGAGTGGGGTATTGTATTGATGGCTTTTCCGAGGTCCAGGTAGGCTGTGTGGACCACATTCACCTCGTCAATGGCCTTGGTGACTGTTTCTAAGAAATCAACCAGGTTTAAGAGGCAGGATCTGCCCTTAACAAAGCTGAACTGTCCACATGATAAGTTGATTGAGCAGCAGTGTGTGTGTGTGTGTGTGTGTGTGTGTGTGTGTGTGTGTGTGTGTGTGTGTGTGTGTGTGTGTGTGTGTGTGTGTGTGTGTGTATGTGTGTACTGTTATGCAATGCTGTACAGGTCTTAAACTGCATTTCTTGTTTTCCCCAACAGGTGGTGAGATGGGTCAGGGTCCCTCCTGCATGCAATCGGATGGTGGTGTCCATGCAGACAACAAAGAAGATGTTAGGACTGTTGAGGCACAGGCAAGGTTGTCAGAGACCGAAACTGCGCCATTGTTTGATGTCTCCCTGTTAGCCACCCCAACTCCGCACACAGTCACATTGCCTATAGATACCCCATCACCAGTGACCATAGCAGAGAGACAGTTAGTAGTTGGTGGCAGTGCACAGGAGAGCATGGTATCTATGCCTGCTGTGGCTGGACACAGAAGGCATAGCAGGATGTCCAGCAGGGCACCACATAGGCAGATGTACCAGGGTGCTTGTGGGAGGGCCCCTGGTCATCATTCCTCTGGCAGAAGTGCCACAACTAGTACCACCAGGCACATGTTTCAGACTGTCATGGGGCACAAGCATGTATGGAACTGTACACCAGACAGGACCTGAGGCTGCAGAGGACTGCTCTCCCATCTGTAAGTGACAACTTCCATGAACTTGCAGGTGCCCGCCTTAATTATACCAAGCTCATGGATAGATGGTTGGGTGAGATGGTGGGCCTCATCGACCGTGGATTGTCTGTACTCAAACATGTGGTGGAAGTAGGGCAACGGCTACGTGGACGTAGGCCAGCAACACCAACAGCTGGTGGTCGACGTGAATGTGCTATCAAACCAAGGCGCTCCCATAGTGGCAGGACTAGCCCCAGCACTGCGGGGGGGGGGGGTGCTGTCCACACCACAGCAGGCCATGTGCACATGGCCCTGGCAAGTCCCAGGAGGGACCTGATTCCAGTGTACATCTGTCATCATCAGAGGAGAATAGCACATTGAGGCCTTTACCTGGACATGCCCATGGAACCCCTGGAAGGCACAGTCCATGTGTCTGTGGCTGGAGGCGGTGAACTGCACACCCTGCCAGGTATGGTCTGCAGCTGTCCAAGAAACACCTGTTTAGGGCAGCCACATGGAAAAACTGTGTGCATGCATACCCACATACTATACAAACACACATAGGGCAACCCCATCCCTACACACACCACATCAACACTCCTATATCAGCTAATTACACTCCTCACCCACACACATGGTGTCAAATATATGGCCCACCTTCAGTCTCTGGCAAACCAACAACACACCCTGTGCATATGATGATACCTGTGCCACAACTCTGTCATCCATAACATCGATGCAGGGACAGGCTGATATGTTTCTGATGCACACGGTGACTATACTACAGTGTACCAATGTACTGCTGTGTAACATGTTGTCAGCAGTAATGTTTAATGCTTACATGTCAGGTAGTGTAGCTGTCCAGCCATGATGCATTATATCTGTTAGTAACGTTGAGTGATTGTGGTCTCCATAATGTTATCCATTTGTATTGTAGGTGTACATGTGTCAGTAGGAGGATGGACTGCAGTCATATTCCACAAGAGGTATGGCACTGTGGTGACATCATGGCTGTGACATAACCTGTGTACAGTTGAACATATGTCCCAGGTCTGTATAACAGTTACTGCCTGTGCCACATGGACAGGTGACCCCCTGGGACATGTATAATCAGCAACCTGATGTAGATCCATCCACATACAAGCACACTCTTACTTGGCAACACAGGGACTAGACCCCTACCTAGGTATGTAGTGCTACTGATGTGTGTGGACTTCACTGCAGACACCACACAGCATTTAGTATGAGGTGTGTTCCAGGTTACATGTTTCATGCAGAACATCCCCAGACATGTAAACTATGGTAATGGGGAATGTAATGGTTGTATATGGACAATACATAGTGTGGCATACCATCATATACACATTAATAGACACATAACAGAGAGACCTGGGCCTATCTATGCTAACTTGTCAGTGTGTCTATTGTGTTACAGGTGGGCTGCACACAGCACATGCATAATGTGCTGGATTGTGTTATCAGTTACCTGTATGGTTGATGGTGACAGTGGCCACCATACAGTGGTACATGTAACATGTACTGGGGGTACCATGGTGTAATGACAGTGTACACAGCACCCACACTCCACTGTGAATATTGTACACAATGGAACCCATGATGACACTCTGACATACCTACCATCACACATTGCCCACAACTGCAATACAAACCATTGTCCATACCAACAGTGGTACTACAGGGATATACATCTAATGCACATGCCACAGGCATAGTAGGGCGATGCATTGTCATGCCTCACCTATGGGCAGCAACATCACTATCCATAATACTGTGTGGCAGTGCATATTGTAATAGGAATATGTGGCCTCGGAATGCTGTACCCTACAGATATACACACATGCACACATACACACACTTGCCAGAACTTAATGAGTATCCCATGCCTATCAACCCATTTGTACAACACTGTTGTGCTGGTACTGCAAGGCTCAGGTCACCATTAGGGAGAGGAGTGTAACAGGGTACATGTAATGTCTGGTACAGCAGCAGCCACATCTAACTATGGCAATGGGTGTTGTGGTGGGTCTGAAGGCCCTCATGGTATTCCCAACTATAGGTGTACTAACACACAGACACTGATATCCTCAGTAATGCACACATACACATTTGTCAGTACTGGGGTGCATCATTGCAAGTGGTCTTAGATGTGTACCTGGCTATTGTCCATGGAGAGATGGGAAGTGTAGGGGATGTGTGTACAGTGGTATCATGCCACATTCTATATGTACAGACATACCTATTTATGTCGATATATATGTAGATGTCCATAACTATATGTGCATATATATCTGTATATATGTAGACATATATAGCTGTGTGTGTATATATATATATATATATATATATATATATATATATATATATATATAGGTTCATAGGTTCATAGGTTCATACTAGGCTATCTGCCCTAGGGCATTTATAAGCCTAGCCAGAATGTGTTTGGCTTTCGCCACCCATTTTAAATTTATTTTGCTATGCCCTTTTTCGAGGTTAGTATACTGTGCCTCTGTCTAACAGTGACACAGAAGTGATACCCAGGGTAAACCTACGATCTCCAATCCACTCATCAAGATTCCTCTTGAAGAGAGTCAATGAGGGACTCTGCCTAACCTGGACTGGGATTTTATTCCAGAGTGAAGGGAGCCTCTGGGTTATAAATCTGTCCCTCCAGCATGTCCTACTTATTTCAGTGCTGAGGTTCAAGTTTCTCGAGCGTGTAGCTCGATGGGATTTGGATTTTCTGAGGTGCAGCATATCCATTAATTCCGGGTTGGACATGGCTTTATACGTCAGGCACAGATCGCTTCTGAACAGGCGGTATGCCACTGAGTAGAGCTGGAGTTTCTTTAACCGGGCAGCATATGGCATCTGTTTGAGCCCTTTGATCCTCTTGGTGAGGTACTTTTGGGGTCTTTCCAGTTGCTGCAGGTGTCTGGTAAGGTACATCCCAAAAGGGGCATTGTACTCAGTTATGGGCCTGATGAGGGATGTGTAAAGAGGCACGATGACCTCTCCTGATCTAGATGTGAATCCCTTCATGATTAGGTGGGCTATATAAAATGTTTTTCTAACCACTTTGGCCACGTGGTTGTCAAATGAGAGATTGCTATCAACTTGGGTCCCCAGGTCCCTACTTACTTCTTCTGTACTTAATGGATTACCACCTATGTGGTAATTTAGGGCACTTTGTTTTGCCAAAGGGGATGACTATACACTTTTTGGCATTTAGCTTGAGGCCATGGCTCTGGCACCAGTTGTCTGTTTCTATGAGGCCCTTTTGGAGGATGCTTGTGTCGGCTGGAGAGTAGATTATGGCGTCCAGTTTGCAGTCATCTGCGAACTTGGTCAGCCACAGTCCTTCCGTGTTGGCCTGTACCTCCAAGAAATATATACCAAACAAGAGAGGTCCCAGGACTGAGCCTTGTGGGACACCACTTGTAACTGGTTTGGAGTCTGACATGGCTCCAGCAATTCTAACCATGTAGGTTCTGTCCTTGAGCCAGTTTGCAATCCATCTAGTGACATAGGGGTTTATATTTAAGCTGGTGAGCTTATCTATAATGCCCGAGTGGGGTATTGTATTGATGGCTTTTGCGAGGTCCAGGTAGGCTGTGTGGACCACCTTCCCCTCGTCAATGGTCTTGGTGACTGTTTCAAAGAAATCAACCAGGTTTAAGAGGCAGGATCTGCCCTTAACAAAGCTGAACTGGGTAGGATCCAGTGTCTGTAGGTCCCCAATATCTTTATGTATGAGGTCCATGATGATCCTTTCCATAGCTTTGCAGACCAAGCTAGTCAGGCTTATGGGGCGATAGTTTCCAGGATCCGTTGAGGTACCACTTTTATGGAGAGGGACCACTGTTGCTGTGTGCCACTCTTTGCGCACATATCCTGTAGTAAGGCTGAGACTGAACAGTAGTTTTATGTTTGGGTTTAGCTCTTCTTGGAGTTCATGTAGGACGCAGCCCGGGACACCGTCTGGTCCCATTGATGCTGTGTTTTTTGCTTTGGAGAGGGCGGCTGTTACCTGAGCATCTGAGATGTCAGGGGGGAAGCACTCTGCTGGGATAGATATTTGCCCTTTTGGTGGGGAGGGGGGGAGATGTTTGCACTGAACCTGTCAGCTAGGATGTTGGCAATGTCTGTGGGTTCAATGTATTTTTTGTCATTTTGGACTAATTCTGAGCATTATCTGGTAATTACCACCCAGGTTCCTAACATAACTAAAGAAAGCCTTGTGATTATTCTTAGTGTCCTGTGCAATTTTTCTCTCGAAGCTGGCCTTAGACAATTTTATGAGTGCCCGTAGTTTTTTGCTAATACTGATCCGTGATGCCTTCCCTTTTTGGGATTTTGGTCTATCATTTAGTAGCTTCCTCCTTCTATTGTATAGTTTGTTTATGGCTGGGGTCCACCAGACAGGACGTCTGCCTTTGGAGGATTGGGTCTTGGTTTTATTTGGGATCGCATGATCCATGCATTCCTGAAGGTGTTCATAGAATGCATTTATAAAGGATTCTGCGGTCTGGGCTGTATTTTCCACAGGCCGGGCTTTGAAGGATTCCACCGGTTTTGAGGAGTGTGAAATTGCTTTAGAGAAGTTTTTCACTGTGGTTTTCTGGGCAGGGGTGGGGTCGGATGTGAATATCCAGTGAGATTAGTTTATGGTCTGATCTTACCAGTGAGGCATACACTTCTGGTCTGGAGCATAGAGTCCCCATGTTGGTGATGATCAGGCCCAGTATGTTTTCCCCTCTTGTGGAGTAACAAGTTGTTCCATAGCATTTGAGTTTATAAATTCTAGGAACCTTTGGGCTAGGGTGTTGGAGCTAGAGTTATGCTCCCAGTCTATGTTTGGGTAGTTGAAGTCGCCCAATATAATGGTGTTTGGAGAGACCTTCATATTTTTCAGTGTTCTCAGGAAGGCCGAGTGGGGTTCCTGGATTTGGGAGGGTGGTCTGTAGCAGGCTATAAACTGGAAGGCAGTTTTACCACTGTTAGTTGCACATGGATAGTCTCTGATGCTTCGTGCTTTGCCACCAACCTGGAGGTGTGGGTATCTTTGATGAGTATCGATACTCCCCCTCCTTTTGTGGTTCGGTCCAAGTTTTGGGGCCGAAAAGCATGGTATGAGGTATAACCTGGTAGTGCTGGGGTGCTCTCGGGAGCCCTAAACCAGGTTTCTGTTACTGCACAGATATCGATGTTCTCCATGCTAAGGAGAGTTTCGAGTGCGTGCATTTTGAGGTTTAGACTTCTGGCTTTGAGTAGCATTACTCTTAGTTTCTTATCCCTTGTGATACCTATGGAGGTGGGTTTGTTTTTTGAGCCTTGCCTAAAAAAGGCACTATGGGGATAGCAAGAGCCTTTGCCAATATCCAAAAGCCCAGGGGTGACAGGTGCAAGCCGTCCCTAGAAAAGCATCGTGGCTTGTCGAGCATATCATCCCAAGCTGACAGGCATTGGATCCCCTTTGAATGACACCAGTACTTAAGCCAATTGTTGAAATTGATCATCTTGTCTTCATATTGTGGCATCATTCTTCGTGAGGGTAAGATGCTACTCAAGGTCAGGGTCATACCGGCCTGGGCTACATGCTCAGAGAGCTCCTTTATGTCTCTTCATGTAGTCCAGGGAGGTACATCTCAGGTCATTCACACCAGCATGGACAATGACTGAGTCATATTTGTACTTGCCTTGGAGTGACCTGAGTGCTTGTGTTATGTGGCGGATCCTAGCACCCGACAGGCTGCTCACCATGACCCTCTCCTTGTTCAGCCTGGTGAGCGGGACGCCAGTGTGCCTGATTGATAGAGTCACCTATTACAAGTGTATCAGGTGTGTTGTTTAGTCTTAAGGGCTGTGACTGTTCAGCACACTGGCTTTGTGAGATATGTGTTGTACGTATTTTGTTTTGGGGTAGCGGTTGCTTGGCTGTCTGCTTTGGAGGTCTCTGCTGCTTAGGCAGATCTTTATTTCGAGCCTCCGAGTATGTTTTTGTGTGATTATGTGTTTGGTTTGCTGTTGTGGTAGGTCTATATGAGACTGGAATTGTAGTGAGTATGGTTTCCTTCTCCTCCTGACTGGTTATGCCAGTACTGAGTTGAGAGAGCTTAGCCTCCAATTTGGCTATATGGTTGCATCTCTCAAATGTGTTGGAATTTGTTGAGAGGAGGAGAGGGTTGTCTGTGTACATGAGGCAGTTGTAACATTGCCACAAGATTCCCAGATTCACCAGCTGGACTGGAGAGGAGATTGACAACTGACCTTTGGACATGCTAGTATAATATTGGGAATTCCTTAATAATTGAAAACAAGGACCAGTGGGGAGTGAGGGTGTAGTGCTTTTAATTTTTAGTGCTGACTTATATAATTGCTTTAGTGAGCAAGTGCCAGGTAACTTAAGTGCAATGTGTTACAGGTAACTTAAATGCAAAAACGACAAACAGTAACTTTCTTTCAAGTGAAACAAGGAAATAAGTACAGTAAGCAATGCAGATATCACTAGTGATCCACAGAAGCGCTGAGAAACCATGTATTAGGTGGAATTAGCATTCCAGGGAAATAACAAGCAAACAAGCATATAAACAAAGCTAGATTCAGCAGGCCTGGATCTACTCTATGCTACAGCAAACAAGGTGCACCAATTTCAGTAAGATACAGTTAAAATATTCAGGCACTATAAACCTTTAACCAGAAATTCCCAGCTCAGAAGGGCAGAGTCCAGCCTCTTCTCCCACAAGAGTGCAGACCACGAACCTTCTTAATGTAAAATAACTGGCCTGAAGCCCAAGTGCTTTAACCAGAACTAATACACTTTAAGAATAACAGACACTGGGCTCTCAATCAGCAGTTCCCAACTTAGAAGGATGAAAGCTACCTGTCCTGCCACCACAGTGCATGCCACAAACCTTCCTAATGTAAAACAACTGGTCTGAAGCCCAAGTGCTTAATGCAAAAGACTTAGAATGATAGCTACACTTTAATCAAGTTATTACCAAGCAGTAATAAATACAATTGAATACTTTAGAGAATGCCTGGATTAGTGCTCAAGTTACACAAACAAAGCTAGGTCCAGCAGGCCCGAATCCAGTCTATGCCACAGTAAACAAGTCGCACCAACTTCAGTAAGAAGCAGTTCAGATATGCATGCACTATAAGCCTTTAACCAGAAATTCCCAGCTCAGAAGGGCAGAGTCCAGCCTCTCCTCCCACAAGAGTGCAGACCACTTAACCGTCTTAATGTAAAATAACTGGCCTGAAAGCCCAAGTGCTTAAACCAGAATTAATACACTTTTAGAATAACAGACACTGAGCCCTCAATCAGCAGTTCCCAACCTAGAAGGATGTAAGCTACCTGTTCTGCCACTACAGTGCAGACCACAAACCCTCTCAGTGCAAAACAACTGGTCCGAAGCCCAAGTGTTTAAACCAAAAGTCTTAGAATGAGTTACACCAAGCAGTAATAAATACAACTGAGTACTTTTAAGATGATGCAAAAGTAAAATAAAGTAGGTAGAAACACAAGTACAGTAAAAGCAGATGAAATTTTTTTTTCTGAACAAGTGCTGAGATCAAATAAACAGATTTGAGTGCTGAAACTAGAAAACTGGCTAGTTATAAGAAAAAAAAAACTAAGCTAGAAGGCTTCCCTCCAACACAGAAGGGCTTGGGGGCTCAGAAGCCTACAAATAGTCTATACCACTTAACAGGAAAGGCAGGAAACAAGCTTAAATTTTTTTCTTTTTTTTTTCTGTTTCCCAGATGCTCTCTTTGTGCACAGTAGGAGTGCCTGAAATCAGAATATGATCTCACTGCATTCAGTTGCAAATTAGATGGGCCCAGAAGAAGTATCCAAACACAAATTTACAAGAGGGGTGGGCAGTTTCAAGGCCACTAAGATTAACACCAAAACAAAAACAGGGAGGGTGGGTGGGACTAACTGAAGAGCAGAGTCAAAACTTCCAGTTCAGTTAATATTCCTGCAACACAGTTAAAATCAATTTAAATACTGTATTTTTTGAAAAAAAAAGTGCAGATAAAGGTACTTAAATTCTCTTATACGTCCAGTTGAATACAGCAAGTTCTTAGCGGCCAAAGCTGAGGTTTTAAGCAGAAAATATTTCACACTGTACCTCTTAAACAGGCAAGGACAGGAAATCAAAGAATGTGGCTACCCCACACCTGTAATTACTAACAAATAACAAAATTCAGCAAACACTGACTAACTTCCAGTTCAGTTAATATTCCTGCAACACAGTTAAAATCACTTTAAATACTGTATTTTTTGAAATAAAAGTGCAGATAAAGGTACTTAAATTCTCTTATACGTCCAGTTGAATACAGCAAGTTCTTAGCCGGCCAAAGCTGAGGTTTTTAAGCAGCAAATATTTCACACTGTACCACTTAAATAGGCAAAGACAGGAAATCAAAGAATGTGGCTACCCCACACCTGTAATTACTAGCAAATAACAAAATTCAGCAAACACTGACTAACTTCCAGTTCAGTTAATATTCCTGCAACACAGTTAAAATCAATTTAAATACTGTATTTTTTGAAAAAAAGTGCAGATAAAGGTACTTAAATTATATGTCCAGTTGAATACAGCTAGTTCTTAGCCGGCCAAAGCTGAGGTTTATAAGCAGAAAATATTTCACACTGTACCACTTAAATAGGCAAGGACAGGAAGTCAAAGAATGTGGCTACCCCCACACCTGTAATTACTAGCAAATAACAAAATTCAGCAAACATTGACTAACTTCCAGTTCAGTTAATATTCCTGCAACACAGTTAAAATCAATTTAAATACTGTATTTTTTGAAATAAAAGTGCAGATAAAGGTACTTAAATTCTCTTATACGTCCAGTTGAATACAGCAAGTTCTTAGCTAGCCAAAGTATACATGTATATATACATATATGTATGTAGATACGTATACATCTATATATCTATATATATATATATATATATATATATATATATATATATATACATATATATACATATATATATATATATATATATATATATATATATATATATATATATATGTTTACCATATGTCCAGAACATGGAGTGGAGTCCTACCTCAACACCAATAGTCTCAACCTCTTAGTGCAAAGGGATGTCATGTATGTATTGCAGGTATATATGTAGACTGTTGCTACTTAAACAGGGGTTGTCTTAACAGACATGTTGTGTGTGGGAGGTCACATCTGCTTTTGACATGTATGCCATTGGTTACTGACAGACATCCTAAGGACATCATAGTACAGTACCACTGATAGAACAGTAATGATCCTGTGGACTACAGCAGAGATATGACCAATATATGTGGACAATCTGGCACTCTCTGGTCAGTCCAGAGGTGTACAGAAATCCCCTTTGTGCGAGACATGTGGACCAAGCCTGACAATGTGGATGTTAACAGCCATGTACATTGGTATATCACGTAAATACTGGACTACATATGCCCACACAGTTTATGCATTCACACACGCCTGTTTGTCCTGACACATAATAGCTGGTGGTGCAGAGGTCACATGGCCACATGCTGCCCAGTAGTTAGTGACATAGATCTGTACAGAATCCCACTGCTTTGTTAGAAATACACAACAGTTATGGTGGCCTGGCAGCAGTATCTGTTGCAAATATCTGGACATAACAGCACATTGGGTAATTAGACTAAGCTGCTAGGCATGTAACAAAGCACTGTGCAAACTACAGGCAAACTGCCACAACACTGGACTACATTTTGTATGCAGGAATACACATGTACCTGCAAATATAGCAGGCTCTACAGGCATGTCACAGCACAGAGTAACAGACACCTGTGAGAAAGTGCATACCCACAACCAATGTGAACACAGCCACAAATGGCACGCAAGCTTAATATGACAGTATATAGACTGTCTGATAAACACCATCCTCATATATGCTACTCACACACTAACCCTACATAAACTGAGTCATGACACAGTCTGGTCCAATGCCTATCTGTGGTATGGGACATCACATGTGTGTTTGGCCTTACAAACATATACGCCGATAGGGTACCATACACTTGAGCAGCATGTAACATCAGATAGAACAGGACCAAGAACAATGGCATCTACCACAGTCTGTGCAGAGGCCAAGGTACGTATTCGCAGTACACATACTGTCGACAATCACCATAAGTACACAGACCCCAGTACTGTAAACACAATCGCAGAATGCCAAGGTTATGTCCATCAGAAATAACCCCTACTATACATAACATGTCTAGCAGTCTGATATCTGACTGGCTTGTTATCAGGTATGATGTCAATAAATAATGGTGTACAGAACATATGCACCTCTTACTGCATGACATATGTACAAAGGTTGACAGACTTGTGGCTGGAGCCACAAATACTGGGCCAATATTGGCATGTTGCTGTGATACCCTCATACATTTACTGTTGTAACAGGGTTTGTTGTGACATATGTCCTATGGGGGAATATAAAGTCAGTAACTCTCATGGATGTCACCATGTACTGACTGCAATCCTCAGACTATTCTTCTGCAGTTATACGATAGGTGATCTGTGAGTAACACAAGAAACATAAGACTCCAAATACTGCCCAGTCTGCAGATAATCCTACAGGTGGGAGTTTCCTCAAACACATAGCACTGTCAGGGCAGGTATTAAATAATGTAGACCAGCCATATCCACACACACCCTGTTAAACCAACATTACTGCAGATGTAGAAGAGCAACACTTACATTCTGTAGTTATGTCTGGCACATCCCCCTCCTGTTTGTTGGCCTGTTTCCAGAGTGTATGTTGTTAGAGGTAAATCCTAATACCATCTGTGATGCTGTTTGCCAAACACCAACATGAGGTCCTGCTCACAGTGAATGAAAAGGCCCAACACCCACATGATGTTCCTAGATATTGGAGTGTGTTTCCATGCAATTTGCTATGGGAATGTTACCACAGCTGTTCCACATGCAATCAGCTAGAGGGGGAACCGCAATTTGTGCAGTGGCTGTCAGCTGATCATGAGCATCACTTACAACACAAAAGCTGCTGCCTAAGCAAAACAGGTGAACTTCTCCACATCCACCAGAGAGGGAGTGAGAGAGACAGACAGAGACAAAGTAAGACAGGAAGGGGGTGGGAGAGTAAAACCAAAGCATGTTTGTGTCACACAGTTACCAGTATGGGGTTTCAAACCCCTGACTGACTATGTATTGCTATCACATGTCTATGCAGTTTTTGCATGCACAACATAGCTTTCACACTGGGGAGCTGTCCAAAGGTATATGTGATGCTGAGTGACATCTGCAACAGTGATATAGGAGCGATAAGGTAGGTGTAGTACATGTGCCTGTCCACATGAACAGGTGTCAACATCAACACTGCCACACTCTCTCAGGGACTTACACATTAACACAGTTGGCAGGGTCAGGAATAGACTTCCTAACTATCTAGCTTGCCAGAATACAGTAATACGCAGGTATCACATGCACCACAGGGGTTATCCGGATGATATATGGGAAAGGGTATGTGAAGGTGTCTGACATCAGACGGCATGCTTCAGTAGGCCAATGGGAGGGGTAGTGAGCGTGAATGGGGTCAAAACCATTATACTCCACACACACAGACATAGGATGTCAGTACTGACATGCATGGGTGCATTCCTTCACAGTTGTGTAGTGGTTGACTGTGCCTAAAGGCTGTACATAGCTAGGTGAAGGCTATACCTTGGCATCAGGCCACATGACAGTAGTCTGCAGTGTGGCTCAGGGGTGTAGTGTTTGGATTGGCCCACACAGGTGGGTATTGTATTCACCATCCAGTCATCTGGGTTACTATTGTGGGTGGCCAGTGCTGTGCAATGCTTGCCATGTATGTGTTCTATAGTTCATGACATGGACAGTGTCTAGGATGTGCACAGATCCCACATGCATGTTCTGTGACATGTGAAACTGCACCTGGGTGTCCAGACCATGTTGTGTACACAGTTGTTGCAGGTGTCCAGTGGGAAACATAGTGTAGGCGCACTGTCTGCGATTATGTGCCTATTGTAGTGATGGGACATGGTGCCATGCCCTCTGTAGTCCATTGCAATCACACCATGGTTACTATATGTGGGCAATATGCAGGAAACTACCAACAAAGTGGTTGTTGCCTAGCCAAGTGTATTTGTGTATGAGACATGAGTTTAGAGTGTTCTCTGGGTAATACGAGGGTTACCTAATTTGTTTGCCAGGCCTTGATGTCACATGTAGGGGTATGGATTGGCTACCCCAGCCTCTCTGCTGTTTGACATCTGTTATCCTTGTAAGGTGGATATTGTGACATATAATAGGCCCACCATATAAGAAATTTGCAAAACCCACTCCGTGATGAATCCAGTTGTTACACACTCACAGCCACCTCCACACAAGATACGAATGACAAACACAAAGACACACACACACACACACACACACACACACACACACACACACACACACACACACACACACTGAGTCTTGTGGTTGCCATGTCTGATATTGGAACTCCTACCTAACTAATACATTACACCACAGCATTACACAGTTATAGCACGCACCACAGAGATTACTGGGTTACCCTTTCCCCAAAGTTGTATTTCAAGGTGAATTACATCAGTGAGTTTGCCAAACAAGGGCAATGGAAGTTGATATTGGCAGTGAATGGCCTCAAAAGCATTTCTCCCTACACAGACAAACACCTACATTTGTCATATCTGGGAATAGAACCCCTACCAAACTAGTATATCACATTACAGCATTACGCTGTTATAGGATGCACCACAGAGATTACTGGGCTGTTTCTTCCCCAAAGGTGTATTTCAAAGTGAATGGCATCAGCAGGCTTGCCAAAGAAGGGCAATGGAGGTTGTAGTGAATGTGCATGGCTTCAAAAGTATTTCTCCATACACAGACAAACAAACACACAAACATCCACACTTGCAATGTTGGGGAATAGAACCCCTACCAAACTAGTATATCGCACTACAGCATTAGGCTGTTATAGGACACACCATGGAGATTACTGGGTTACCCTTTCCCCAAAGGTGTATTCCAAAGTGAATGACATCATCAGGCTTGCCAAAGACGGGCACTAGAGGTTGTAGTGACTGTGAATGGCCTCAAAAGCATTGCTCCCTACACAAACTAACACATGCACAAACCTTTACACATTCACACTTGCCATCTGGGAATAGATTTCTTACCTAACTAGTTGATCACACTACAGCATTACACATAGAACATGCCATGGAGATTATTGAGCTACTGCTTCCCCAAAGGTGTATTTCAAAGTGAATGACATCAGCAGGCTTGCAAAGGAAGGGCACTAGATGTTGTAATGACTGTGAATGGCTTCAAAAGCATTGCTCCCTACACAGACAAACTAACACACTCACAAACCTACAAACATCCACACTTGCCATATATGGGAATAGAACTCCTATCTAACTAGTTGATCACACTACAGCATTACACAGTTATAGGATGTGCCATGGAGATTACTGGGCTACTCCTTCTCCAAAGGTGTATTTCAAAGTGAATGACATCAGCAGACATGCCAAAGTAGGGCATTTGAAATTGTAGTGAGTGTGACTAGCCTAAAAGGCATTGATCCCTACACAGACAAACACACTTGCTACATCTGGGATTAGACCTCCTTCCCAATTAGTTTATTACACTACAGAATTACACAGTTATACGACACACCACAGAGATTATGGGGCTACTATATCCCCAAAGGTGTATTTCAAAGTGAATGACATCAGCAGGCATGCCAAAGTAGGGCATTTGAAATTGTAGTGAGTGTGACTAGCCTAAAAAGCATTGATCCTTACACAAACACACACAAATGTCACATTTGGGATTAGAGCTTCTACCTAACTAGTACATCACACTATAGTATTACCCAACTATAGGATGCACCACGGAGATTAATATGCTACTATGTCCCCAAAGATGTACTTCAAGGTGAAGACATCAAGAGGCTTGCCATAATAGGGCAATGGGGAGGGAGTGTGTGTGTGTGCATGGGCCATAACCCATTCATCTAGAGGCAGACACACCACACTTTATATTGCACAGGTATGTGTATACAACTGCTAGATGACTACTAACTTGTACAGTCATGTTGCACAGTTAGCACTAGCACCACAGACTTTATAATGCTGTGGGATTCCAGAGGCAAATGTCTATGGTGATTGACGTTTACACATCATGTGGTTTTAGCCAGTTGGTTGTGTGCTGGGTGGGACAGGCCTCATGATGGATGGCACTTTGTCACTGTCACTCTCCTCCACACATCTATGTATGTGTACGTTTGGCATATTATAATGTGTTGTCCTTGGATATATGTGTGTATTCCTATCCAATGTGTGTGCAGAGCATGACTGGTGCATACTGAGGAGTGTATGAACTAACATCTGTGACTGTCAGATATGTATGGTCCACTGTTGATGCCAGACATGCGTTTAATTTCTTAAGTGTGTGAGCATGCCTAGTATGACCTTTCAGTATTTTGTTGTCTGACATAGCCTTCATTTCTCTAAGTGTGGGAGCATGCCCAGTATGACCTTTTGTATTGGATGTGTGAATCCATTCCAGGCAGATTGTACTTCAGTGCAGACTTTTGTGTTCTACACCTACAACTAGCAAACTGTTTCTGCAGGATATCTGTAGATCAATTGGCAATACGGGGTCAAATTGGGCAAAGGATAGTGGGTTACTGTAGGTAGTTGTGTCTGTGATGCTTCTGCTACATGGTCCTGATGCTAACAGAGATATTCCAACATGTGTACTGTTATACACTGTGATGTTTTATGTCATCAAGTACTGTCAGGTGGACATATTTACTTGCAATGATGTCCTGAGAAACACTAGGCAATTGCAGCTGTGTCCAGTATTGTGGTCAAACGCCTACGTAGTCTTGCACACTCATGCCATTTTGGAGGGGGAGCTGCAGACATTTGCTACTGGGTCTGTGTAACTGGTTCAGCACCTTGGTACAGTGGTGGCAGAGGATCCCATACTTGTACATCCATCAACGTGACAGTATGGCCATATCTTGCTGTGTCAATACCTCACAGCTGTACAGATTCACACAGGTTACCCAGAGGAAGGGGTCATAATTCTGGACATTACCCCTACACATTGTGGATTAGAGCAGGTTTCTAGCCACCCATTTTTGTGTTTGCAGCCAGGGGTAGTATGTGCACACAGCTGAGTTTCGAACTTCACACACTCCATGCTGCCCATGCTCCCGCCCTCCATTATTCTATCCTCTTCCATACATTATGCGAACATTTTCTGATATTCTCCCTATAGTTATCACCTCATCACAGCAGTAAATTGGTGTTGGTCAACAGTTCATGCAGTAGGACATGGTGGACATGTTACTATGATTTGTCCACCTGGCCTTGCATATGGGTTCTGTGGACTGTGTTATGTTGTTGTTTGGGAGTCCATGACATAACATACATTGGCAGTATGGGTGACACACAGGCCTTTGGCAGAGGACCGTAGGCCATTTGGTAGTGATGCAGGCCAGCTGTAGCAGCCCATTGCATTCTGTCAAGTCCTACAGTCCCAGACTGCAATACAGTATCTTCCACTGGGGTGACAGGATAGGTGTGCTAGGTGTTCATGCCAATACTTTATGTCAGTATTGATCCACTGGTGCGGATGCTGGCAGGGTGCTGCTTACAGCTAGGGACACCTGCATGGGACACCTGCTCTGCATGCTGCATTCTTTCGCTATTGCCATACACAGGTGGGGGTCATATTGTACTCATTCTCAACAGCAGGGATATGACCGGAGAGGTACCTGTGGGTTGTGATTGGATGGTCTGGGTGCATGCGTGCTATGGACACTACTTGCATCTGACTTACAGATATGTATGGGGCATTCCACTTATGCTGGCTTGTGCACGGACATCAACTGTTTCTCAATACATCATTCCTATGACCTTTGCGGTCTGCCAGTGTTTGACCAGATGACAATGGTATTCTCTACTACAAGCCCAGATAATGTGCTGCAAACCTGTATGTACAATTCCAAGGGTTTATCCATTTGACAGTTACATATTATATACTGTCTGTCTGGGGTACTTCCCCCTGGGTACTGCTTGTATATCTGGGCCAACAGTCATGTCATGTCCATCTTTCAGATGGTGACACATATTACTTCCAAACATTTACAATGGCTTACTCCTAGAATGTGTTATACTGGGAAGCATTGTGTTTGGCACTGCAGTTGTGAGGACTTGGCCCTGTCATCGGCAGTACTGGGCAATGGCCACCAGGACAAACTTCTCCATGCATACATACTGACCACTCTCACACAATATACAACACACACCAACCTAACACATGCAGACCTGCATATTGTACACATGCTACAATCTATCCTGCTACCTTGGTCAGCTCAGGTAATCTGTGCTCCACTGTTATTATACCTACACATACATGTTACTATATTTCTACATAGGACTGAGGGGAGGGCACACCTGTGTGTTACTATGTGTCTACATAGGAATAGGGGGGCACATCTGACTGTTACTACAGTTCTACATAGGATTGGGGGGCACACCTGTGTTTTACTACATGCCTACATAGGAATTGTGGGGGCACACCTGACTTTTACTACATTTCTACATAGGATTGGGGGGCACACATGACTGTTACTACATTTCTACATCAGATTTGGGGGGGCACACCTGACTGTTACTACATTTCTACATAGGATTGGGGGGGCACAACTGACTGTTACTACATGTCTACATGGGATTGTGGGGGGGGCACACCAGACTGTTACTACATTTCTACATGGGATTGGGGGGGGCACACCTGACACTTGTACACATTTGCTATGACTATACTGGTATGTCAGGTACTCCATTTCATTCTGTATTCTAACCTATCATTCTGACTAGAGGCATATCAGTGTACTACAGGTCTTAGGTTTGATTGACCTACATTTCGGTTTCTGACTTCTTACCCATCAGAACTAACATCCCACTGCCTGACCTGGTGTAGTCTGTCTGTGTAGGCCTGGGGGGGTTTACCCATAGCCATCAATCAGACGCCTTAGCACTGCCTTTGTTTGTGTTTGTCTACACCTGTCCTGCTGGCTGAGACTGTTGTTGGGTATGTGAGCCTCTCTGACTGGCATGTGTCTGTCATATGGACACTCATGTGGCCCAGCACATTTCCTGCAGTGGGTTTTGTCACCATGTGTAGTACTGGCTACTATGGTGACACCAGTATTTGTTACAGATCTCATGCTGCCACTATTGATGTCTACTATCTGCTGGCATCCCATTCAGCCACTAGATTCCCTTGCATGCTCAAATCCATCCCATAGATACAAGTAACAATACATACTACTCCATTCGGCAATTGCTAGGAAGAGTAACTCACCTTGTGGCTGTGCCAGTATTGAGGATGATGCTGGAGGGTTGCCCATGTCGGATGCACATAGTACACTCCCTATACATGGTTAAGCACAGGTAGTGTCATGTTTGGCATCCCTTTTACTGTATGTGCGAGTCAGAGAGAGGAGTCATTCCCTGGGTCCCTACTTTGTCAGTGTATGTGCTATGTGTTGCCTCTTTGCCAAGGCCAGGGCATACTGGATATGCCTCCTTCTGCCTACTAGGGCACGCTGTGCCTGTGCAGGCCTTGACAGTGGTGGGGAGCTGTGTGGTCCTGTCCCATGCTGTTCCTGCTGCAGCTGTTTCCGCAAGAACATATTGTGTAGCATGGCACATACGATGACAATTTGAGTACATGTAGCTGGTGAGTACTGCAAAGCTCCACCGGATGTATCCAGGCACCGAAACTGTGACTTCAGCATCCCAAACACATTCTCTATCATAATTCTGGTCTGTGCATGTGCTTCATTATGGAGTTCTTGTTCGGGTGTGTGTGCATTTCTGATAGGTGTCATCAGCCATGGCTCCAGTGCATAACCAGTATCCCCCACTAGGCAACCATAAGGGATGTCCCCACTGGCAAATCTCTGGTGCAGCTGTGTCAGATGCCAGATGTGGGAGTCATGATAGCTTCCAGGGCAACCAGCATATACATTAATTATAATGCCCTGGGCATCGCACATAACCTGGCAGATGATGGAGGGGAAGCCCTTGGGGTTGATGTAGAAGCTACCCTGCTCACTAGGTGGTGCTTTGATGCATATGTGCGTGCAGTCTATAGCACCCACTACCTCAGGGTATTCTGCTATTTGGTGGAAGAGACGCATATTGCTGACCAACACCTCACTGGTGTTGGGAAAATATATGTGCTCACTGGTATGTGCTAACATGGCATCAAGGAACTGGTGGAGTACCCTGGATGCTGATGCCTTTGAGATCCCCATGATATCCCTGGTTGGCCTTTGAAAGGTACCTATGGCTAGTATTCTTAGGCCTACACATACCTTGGTATCCACTGATGGGTTCCCCTCTGTTAGTTCTGTGTGTCAGGCATGGCCGTCACAGCTCAACAATTTGCTGTAGGAGGTCCCTGTCCACTCTATAGCGTTCCACTATCTCCAGCTCATGTAGCCCCTGGTAGGTTACCCTGAGTCTGTACACTCTTTTCCATCTCCTCACTTAGGGTTGGCTGACTGCATTCTCATCCTCACCACCCTCAGCCTCTTCCACATGTTGATGTATGATAGCTGCTGCAGCCTCTATCATTTTGTTATTTTTGTTTGTTAAAATTTCCAAGCTTGTATACATGGGTAGTGTAGAGTATGTGGGAAAAACCAGAGGGAAAGGTGTTTGCATAGTTTATAGTAGTGTTCTGGGCTGGGCTGCTGCCTGTGTAATGCGCTGATTCTGATACATTTCACCTGCCAGCTATGCTAGTTCTCCTTGATTACCTTACTACTGCTGTTTTCCCTTCCCATTGCCTTCCTGTTTAGGCCCGGGGGCATGCCACGCAAACACAGTGCTCAAATGTGCACAGTGATGTTATTTCCGGGTTTACTTTTTTTTTTCCTTTAAAACACGGTGCGCGGCATGCAAACACACTTAGGCAATGTAAAGAGTGCTAGGCAGCCTCAGACATAAACCCTTGCTTAGCTCTGCTAAGCTAAGGGCAAACCCTAGCCACAGGGCTCCAATACGCTTACAGTATGCCTGGCACACCCCCTATAATGTCAGTTACCTCTTAGGCTTGAACCATGCAATTAGGTTCATAGGTTCATACTAGGCTATCTGCCCTAGGGCATTTGTAAGCCTAGCCAGAGTATGTTTGGCTTTAACCACCCATTTTAAATTAATTTTACTATGCCCTTTTTCGAGGTTATTATACTGTGCCTCTGTCTAACAGTGACACAGAAGTGATACCCGGGGTAAACCTATGATCTCCCATCCACTCATCAAGATTCCTCTTGAAGAGAGTCAATGAGGGACTCTGCCTAACCTGGACTGGGATTTTATTCCAGAGTGAAGGGAGCCTCTGGGTTATGAATCTGTCCCTCCAGCATGTCCTATTTATTTCAGTGCTGAGGTTCAAGTCTCTCAAGCATGTAATTTGGATTTTGTGAGGTGCAGCATGTCCCTTAATTCCGGGTTGGACATGGCTTTATACGTCAGGCACAGGTCGCCTCTGAGCAGGTGGTATGCCACTGAGTAGAGCTGGAGTTTCTTTAACCGGGCAGCATATGGCATCTGTTTGAGCCCTTTGATCCTCTAAGTGAGGTACTTTTGGGGTCTTTCCAGTTGCTGCAGGTGTTTGGTAAGGTACATCCCAAAAGGGGCATTGTACTCCATTATGGGCCTGATGAGGGATGAGTAAAGAGGCACGATGACCTCCCGTAATCTAGATGTGAATCCCTTCATGATTAGGTGGGCTATATAAAATGTTTTTCTAACCACTTTGGCCACGTGGTTGTCAAATGAGAGATTGCTATCAACTTGGGTCACCAGGTCCCTAATTACTTCTTCTGTACTTAATGGATTACCACCTATGTGGTAATTTGTGGGCACTTTGTTTTTGCCAAAGTGGATGACTATACACTTTTTGGCATTTAGCTTGAGCCCATGGCTCTGGCACCAGTTGTCTGTTTCTATGAGGCCCTTTTGGAGGATGCTTGTGTCGGCTGGAGAGTCGATTATGGTGCCCAGTTTGCAGTCATCTGCGAACTTGGTCAGCCACAGTCCTTCTGTGTTGGCCTGTACCTCCGAGACATATATACCGAACATGAGAGGTCCCAGGACTGAGCCTTGTGGGACACCACTTGTAACTGGTTTGGAGTCTGACATGGCTCCAGCAATTCTAACCATGTGGGTTCTGTCCTTGAGCCAGTTTGCAACCCATCTAGTGACATAGGGGTTTATATTTAAGCTGGTGAGCTTATCTATAATGCCTGAGTGGTGTATTGTATCGAAGGCTTTTGCGAGGTCCAGGTAGGCTTTGTGGACCACCTTCCCTTCGTCAATGGCCTTGGTGACTGTTTCAAAAAAGTTGACCAGGTTTAAGAGGCAGGATCTGCCCTTAACAAAGCCGAACTGGGTAGGATCCAGTGTCTGTAGGTCCCCAATATCTTTATTTATGAGGTCCATGATGATCCTTTCCATAGCTTTGCAGACCAAGCTACTCAGGCTTATGGGACGATAGTTTCCTGGGTTGTTGAGGCACCACCTTTGTGGAGAGGGGCCACTGTTGCTGTACACCACTCTTTGGGTACATATCCTGTAGTAAGGCTGAGATTGAACAGTAGTTTTATGTTTGGGTTTAGCTCTTCTTGGAGTTCATGTAGGACTCAGCCCGGGACACCGTCCGGTCCCATTGATGCTGTGTTTTTTGCTTTGGAGAGGGCGGCTGTTACCTGAGCATCTGAGATGTCAGGGGGTCAGCACTCTGCTGGGATAGATATTTGCCCTTTTGGTGGGGAGGGGGGGGAGAAGTTTGCGCTGAACCTGTCAGCTAGGATGTTTGCAATGTCTGTGGGTTCGGTGTATTTTTTGTCATTTGGACTAATTCTGAGCATATCTGGGAATTCCCACCCAGATTCCTAACATAACTAAAGAAAAGAAAGCCTTGTGATTATCCTTAGTGTCCTGTGCAATTTTTCTCTTGAAGCTGGCCTTAGACGATTTTATGAGTGCCCTTAGTTTTTTGTTAATACTGATCAGACATGCCTTCACTTTTTGGGATTTTGCTCTATCATGTAGTAGCTTCCTCCTTCTATTGTATAGTTTGTTTATGGCTGGGGTCCACCAGACAGGACGTCTGCCTTTGGAGGATTGGGTCTTGGTTTTATTTGGGATTGCATGATCCATGCATTTCTGAAGGTGTTCATAGAATGCATTTATAAAGGATTCTGTGGTCTGGGCTGTATTTTCCACAGGCCCCGGGGCTTTGAAGGATTCCACCTCAGTTTTGAGGAGTGTGAAATTTGCTTTAGAGAAGTTTTTCACTGTGGTTTTCTGGGCAGGGGTGGGGTCGGGATGTGAATATCCAGTGAGATCAGTTTATCGTCTGATCTTACCAGTGAGGGATACACTTCTGGTCTGGAGCATAGAGTCCTCATGTTGGTGATGATCAGGTCCAGTATGTTTTTCCCTCTTGTGGGAGTGGTAACAAGTTGTTCCATAGCATTTGAGTTTATGAATTCTAGGAACCTTTGGGCTAGGGTGTTGGAGCTAGAGTAATGCTCCCAGTCTATGTTTGGGTAGTTGAAGTCGCCCAATATAATGGTGTTTGGAGAGACCTTCATATTTTCCAGTGTTCTCAGGAAGGCCGAGAGGGGTTCCTGGGTTTGGGAGGGTGGTCTGTAGCAGGCTATAAACTGGAAGGCAGTTTTACCCACTGTTATTTGCACATGGATAGTCTCTGATGCTTCGGGCTTTGCCACCAACCTGGAGGTGTGGGTATCTTTGATGAATATCGATACTCCCCCTCCTTTTGTGGTTCAGTCCAAGTTTTGGGGCTGAAAAGCATGGTATGAGGTATAACCTGGTAGTGCTGGGGTGCTCTCGGGAGCCCTGAACCAGGTTTCTGTTACTGCACAGATATCGATGTTCTCCATGCTAAGGAGAGTTTCAAGTGCATGCATCTTGAGGTTTAGACTTCTGGCGTTGAGTAGCATTACTCTTAGTTTCTTATCCCTTGTGATACCTATGGAGGTGGGTTTGTCTTTTGAGCCTTGCTTAAAAGAGGCACTATGGGGGTAGCAAGAGCCTTTGCCAATATCCGAAAGCCCAGGGTGACAGGTGCAAGCCGTCCCTAGTGAAGCATTGTGGCTTGTCGAGCATATCATCCCAGGCTGACAGGCATTGGATCCCCTTTGAATGACACCAGTACTTAATCCAATTGTTGAAATTGATCATCTTGTCTTCATATTGTGGCATCATTCTTGGTGAGGGTAAGATGCTACTCAAGGTCAGGGTTATACCGGCCTGGGCTACATGCTCAGAGAGCTCCTCTATGTCTCTTTTCATGTAGTCCAGGGAGGTACGTCTCAGGTCATTCACACCAGCATGGACAATGACTGAGTCATATTTGTACTTGCCTTGGAGTGACCTGAGTGCTTGTGTTATGTGGCGGATCCTAGTGCCCGACAGGCTGCTCACCATGACCTTCTCCTGTCAGTGTGCCTGACGATAGAGTCACCTATTACAAGTGTATCAGTTGTGTTGTTTAGCCTTAAGGGCTGTGACTGTTCAGCACACTGGCTTTGTGAGATATGTATCACAAAAATAAACTAAAAAGACCAGTAGAATAAATCCAAATGAACCAGGAATCCAGGACGCCAGTTAGAATATGTACAAACAATCTATTTTTAATGAGACCAAAAGTTTTAGCGCTTTCATCTCGTGATAGAGACTTCATCAGAAACAATTAACCACATTTAATTACACATTATATAGTGTTTAAATCAGTGACATCACACAATTAATTATTTAAAATTTAAACAAACATCAACCTAGAAATATATATAAAACTAGAATGAATGTGTTAAATATGTATATAGCTATTGTATTTTTGTAGAGTAACATTTTAATGTATATTGGCACCTTGGGTTTTGTTTAAAACACAAAAATTAGTTTAAAAACTTTATTGAAATCCATTATTATATAATAAGCTTTAATAAATAAATATATTGTGTAAATTATGTAAAAAATGTATGAAAAATATCTCTAATAATAAGTAAATATGTAAACTTGTTTCATTTAAAAATTCTAAAAATTCTTAACTTTGAAGTGAAGAAATAGTATATGTAAAATATGAACAATGTATATATGTTTATACATATGTGTATAAATGCATGTGTGTATATAAATAAATGGACAATTCAAATATTATTGGCCCTTTCTGTGAGTAATGGTATTAATGACACTGTTTCATTTAGTCCTGGGGGAAACATAGAAGCCAATCTAAACTGCCATTGACTTTCCTTCTTTTTTAGTAGATTTTTCCAATCCCCACCCCTGTTGTCTATTTGGATAGTGTCTAAAATACCAAAAACAAATTTCTTGAATTCAACACAAGAGGTACTATGTTTATACAGGGCATTGGTGTTCTTGTGATTCTTAATATCATTTAGATGCTCATAAATTCTATTTTTGAGAAGTCTTTCAGTCTTACCTACATAAAAATATTTACAAGTACAACACAAAGCCAGGTAGACCACTCCCCTTGTGTTACAATTACCATTTTGTAGGTATACCTTACTATTCATAATGTTGTTTAGCCTTAACGTAGGCTCAACACAAATATAAGAACAGTAGTGACACATGCCACATCTTTTTGTACCTTGTTTATTGTGAAAAGTATTGGGTCTTTTGTATTCCAAAAGTTGTTTCATATTAAAGCCCACTTTGTTAACAAATTTGGGTGTATTACCCAATTTCTTGTATATACCATCATTTGATCTAAAAATATTCCAGTTCCTTTGGGAAATATTTTTGATAGCAGGGGTTCTTGTGTTATGTGTTAAAAACACAAGTGATGTTAAAATCGTGAATGTTCTCCCTCCCACCTGAGATGTTGTCAGAAGAACCTAATAGGGGAATGTATTTTTGACCCCATTGTTGGTAAACATTTTGTAGAGTAAAATTAATCAAATCTATGGGGTATCCCCTCTCCAAAAACATTTCTCTTAACAAATTGAATTCATCTTCCAGGTCTTCTTTGTGGGAAGTCATCCTGGCAATTCTAATAGCTTGCCCTTTTATTATACTAACCTTTTGTGATGTAGGATGGTAGCTCTCAAAATGCAAGTAGGCATTGCAGAATGTTTTCTTTCTGAATATTTTTGATTTAAACTGTTTGTTAGATTTGTCTTTAATGATACAGGTGTCAAGATAATTGATACTCATTGTGTTATATTGAAAAGTGAAAGAAAGGAAGGCAGTACTGCTATTGATGTAATCTATAAATTGAATAATTTCTTCTTCGCGGCCTCCCCATAAAATGAAAATGTCATCCAGGTATCGGATATATAGTTTAATATGGGGCCAATATGGGCCGTCAAATACATATTGTGTTTTCCATCCTAATAGAACCAAGTTAGAATACACTGGTGAACAAGTAGCCTCATGTTGGTGATGATCAGGTCCAGTATGTTTTTCCCTCTTGTGGGAGTGGTAACAAGTTGTTCCATAGCATTTGAGTTTATGAATTCTAGGAACCTTTGGGCTAGGGTGTTGGAGCTAGAGTAATGCTCCCAGTCTATGTTTGGGTAGTTGAAGTCGCCCAATGTAATGGTGTTTGGAGAGACCTTCATATTTTCCAGTGTTCTCAGGAAGGCCGAGTGGGGTTCCTGGGTTTGGGAGGGTGGTCTGTAGCAGGCTATAAACTGGAAGGCAGTTTTACCCACTGTTATTTGCACATGGATAGTCTCTGATGCTTCGGGCTTTGCCACCAACCTGGAGGTGTGGGTATCTTTGATGAATATCAATACTCCCCTCCTTTGTGGTTCAGTCCAAGTTTTGGGGCCAAAAAGCATGGTATGAGGTATAACCTGGTAGTGCTGGGGTGCTCTCGGGAGCCCTGAACCAGGTTTCTGTTACTGCACAGATATCGATGTTCTCCATGCTAAGGAGAGTTTCAAGTGCATGCATCTTGAGGTTTAGACTTCTGGCGTTGAGTAGCATTACTCTTAGTTTCTTATCCCTTGTGATACCTATGGAGGTGGGTTTGTCTTTTGAGCCTTGCTTACAAAGGCACTATGGTGGTAGCAAGAGCCTTTGCCAATATCCAAAAGCCCAGGGATGACAGGTGCAAGCCGTCCCTAGCGAAGCATTGTGGCTTGTCGAGCATATCATCCCAGGCTGACAGGCATTGGATCCCCTTTGAATGACACCAGTACTTAATCCAATTGTTGAAATTGATCATCTTGTCTTCATATTGTGGCATCATTCTTGGTGAGGGTAAGATGCTACTCAAGGTCAGGGTCATACCGGCCTGGGCTACATGCTCAGAGAGCTCCTCTATGTCTCTTTTCATGTAGTCCAGGGAGGTACGTCTCAGGTCATTCACACCAGCATGGACAATGACTGAGTCATATTTGTACTTGCCTTGGAGTGACCTGAGTGCTTGTGTTATGTGGTGGATCCTAGTGCCCGACAGGCTGCTCACCATGACCTTCTCCTTGTTCGGCCTGGTGAGCGGGATGTCAGTGTGCCTGACGATAGAGTCACCTATTACAAGTGTATCAGTTGTGTTGTTTAGCCTTAAGGGCTGTGACTGTTCAGCACACTGGCTTTGTGAGATATGTGTTGCACGTGTGTTGTTTTGGGGTAGCAGTTGCTTGGGTGTCTACTTTGGAGGTCTCTGCTGCTTAGGCAGATCTTTATTTAGAGCCTCCGAGTATGTTTTTGTGTGATTATGTGTTTGGTTTGCTGTCGTGGTGGGTCTATGTGAGACTGGAATTGTAGTGAGTGTGGTTTCCTTCTCCTCCTGACTGGTTATGCCAATACTGAGTTGAGAGAGTTTAGCCTGCAGTCTGGCTATATGGTTGCATCTCTCACATGTGTTGGAATTTGTTGGGAGGAGGAGAGGGTTGTCTGTGTACATGGGGCTGTTGTAACATTGCCTCAAGATTCCCTGGTTCACCAGCTGGACCAGAGAGGAGATTGACAACTGACCTTTGGACATGCTAGAATAATTTTGGGAATTACTTTATAATTGAAAACAAGGGCCAATGGGGAGTGAG
>NC_056727.1:768008437-768020937 GCF_019279795.1 Protopterus annectens
CTGTTTTTTTGGAATGTCTGTAATTGTAATTAGAGCTTTTCTCTTTGGGTCTCCACTGAAAATGGGCCTTTGGCTCAGTTGGACCAACCTGGTTAACAAATGACAATAAATAAAAATAAATCAATAAAATACTGTCAATATTTGTATACTTGTACATGGAGTATACTGCAAGGCTCCCCTAGATATATCTAGGCAATGGAACCATGATGTCAGAAGCCCAAACACATGCTTTATGATGTTCCTACTTTGTACATGTGTCTCATTATGACATTCTTCTGTGGGTGTGTGCATTTCTGATGGGTGTCATTGTCCACAGCTCCAGGACATAGCCAGCATTCTCTAGTAAATGGCCCTCTGGGATGCCCCCCCCCTAGCAAACATCTGGTACAGCCGCAATGTGTGCCAGATATGGGAGTCATGAAAACTGCCAGGATTGCCAGCACACAAATTCATGATAATACCCTGGGCATTGCACATGACTTGGCAGTTGATGAAGTGTTATCCCTTGTGGTTAATGTAGATTCTACCCTGCTCACCAGGTGGTGCCTTGAAGTGTACATGTGTGCAATATATGGCCCCCAGTAATGCAGGGTAGTGCGCTACATGGTAGAACCGTTGCATATTGCTGGCTCTCTCCTCAGAGGTAAGGGGAAATCATATGTGTTCACTGGCATGTAGGAGCATAGCATCCATGAATTGGTGAAGTATCCTGGATGCCAATGCCTATGACACCCCATCATTTCCCCAGTTGGTCTTTGAGAAGTACCTCTAGCTAATATCCTAAAGGCTACACATACCTTAGTTTCCCCTGGGATGGGTTCCCTTAGTTGGTTCTGGCTCTGAGTAGAGGCCAGCAGATCTCACATAGTTCCTGTAATATGTCCCTGTCCACCTTGTAGTGCTCTACAGTCTACAGGTCATGTAGCACCTGGAAGGTTACCCTGGGTCACTCTTCTCCTTCTTGGTTTAGGCCTATTGTCAGCAGCACCAGCAGTATTGATTTCATCCTCTAGCAAATGCAGATGTAGAATAGGTGAAGCAGCCCCTAGCATTATCTCAGTCAAACTTTCCAAGTCTCTACTCTAATCTTCTTGAAGTATTGAGGGAAAATTAGAATGAAGGCTTTATGCATATTTTATACATTTTTTCGGTAAGTCCACTATATGGGATTGGCTAATTAAGATGGAATTCACCCACATAGGATATAATTAACATGATTTAAAGGTCCTGTTTCAGTGTTCAGTAATGAGCTATGCACACCAGCGTGCAGCACAGTGCAGCTGTGAATGAGTAAGGTAATGCATGTAAAATGTTTTATTTTCATCACATACAGAAAAATGATGATTAATGCTACTTACACTTCATTTATATAAGCTGCAATGTCAGAACAGTATGAGAAAAGCTGCCATACCCTGCACTTGAAGCCAGGACTATCTTCTCTCCAGTCCAATACCAGTACATGGTGCCACAGGTGTAGTACTGTAAAGTCCTATAACTGGAGGGTAGGAGCATAGCTCATCCCCACTTACCAGGTTTGTGCTATGCCCAGCAGTGCTCAGCAATATTGACTGAATGCATCTGGCTTCTATTTTTGGATGTCTACCTCATGTTTGATACATGGGTGGTCTGGTCATGCAAATAAGGTATGCATCGCCACAACCATTTGCATGAAGTGGTCCACTGCTCAAGCACAGACAATACACCCAAAAAAACAACAAAGTTACCTGACACATCCCTGATGTCATCAACATCCATGGGAAACATAAACACTGTGCAGGAGCTTACACAACATGGAGAGGCCTACACAGTTTCTGCTTTTTCTGATTCAACAAATCCACTGATTTTTGCATTTATTTGCATAATATCCATGCCAAAAGCCTGGAAACTACACAGTCAATAGCTGTGTAAGCTGGGCAACAGCACTGCAGCACTACTTTAAAGACACAGGGCAGGGTATTATTGTACCTATTGTGACACTCCATTATACGTCTATTTTCAATGATGTAAAACCTTTTCCGGCAAGTGGCACACTGCACAAACACGTGGTTAAAAATATTTGAAATGTATACTATTTTGACATCCCCCCAATGCTTTTGGACATCCACAGTGTATACATTGGCCATTATATGTATGCTGTTACCTTTTCATGGCTATTCTGTCCATATATCTCGAGTTTTACATGCTTTTGATTCTGTGTAGATGTCTGTATGTGGAAAATTTCCACATACAGTACCGAAACAGACACTGAGTTTACACAGTTCTGTTGAAGGTTGTTGTATCGCTCCACTGTGTCGTGTCACTTCATTAACATAAATTTCAGCTACTTATGCTGAAATCTGCATTCCACAGAAGTTTCCATTATTGCTTGTGAATGCTCTGTGCTGCTACAAAGAGTTTTCTGAATCTAAAACTCACTGCACCAGTGTTTGCATGGCACCATGACACGCACATGGAAAAAATGACCGAGTTAGCTTTATTGAATTCCCTCTGATTTTTCTTTTTGTTCTTAGTCCAGTCTATCATCTATATAACTCTATGGATAAGAATAAAATTATGTATTGTTACTATCTTCTCATGTAATTGTAATAAGTTCCTGTCAATATTGCTGTATGCACTGTTGGAACTTTTCTTTCCAGGCTTCATCTGAAAATGGGTTCTTCTGACCTAGATGGATCATCCTGGTAAACAAATGTCAAATAAATAAATAAAATAAAATCTCCCTTCAACAGATCCTGAAAACTGTAGACCCATTAATCTGACTACTTTTATCTGCAAAGCCACAGAAAGAATAATCATGGAAATTAACAGTAAGGATGTAGGCGGCATCCAGACATTGCATCCATCCCAGTTTGGCTTTGTCATGGGAAGGTCATTGTCAGAAAAATATGTATTAATGTGTGTATTAGTAATATGCTTAGTGCATTTAGAGCTTGAAAAGGGTTAACACATTTATTCTATTTCATACTGCATAAATCTGTACAAACTGCAGATGCTTTCTGACCTTGTATTGTCAGCTAAAATCTTTGCTTATGCTTGGAAATTTACTGAGAAGCAGATGATCTCTGCTTGTGTTAGGAAAATAATGAATAGAACAATACTACTTGTATAAATGTTATGAGGCTTAGACAAGCAGTTCCACTTGTACTGTGAGAAAATACACAGCTGTAGAAGCTATAGATAATTAGAACAAAGACTGCTTGAAAATATGAACTGTAATCAGAATTTGTTTATGCCTGAGTTAGAAAGTACCTTGAAATGTAACACATGCATTAGAACTATACAATAGAAGCTTGTAACGGGTTAGTCCCCAGCAAGACCAGGTTGTTTTTCTCAAAAAGTTTCTCACAAATCTAGTCATGTCAGCAGAAAATCTGAGTAACATCTGCTGTAGAACAATACTGAAAGTTGTGTTTGATTACGTCAGCCATAGAAGGCCATGTCTTGTAAAACAGTATAAGAATAGCATACTTCCTTTTCGTAGTTAGGCAAAAATCTTGTATTTGCATGTTTTTGTCTCCTTGCTGCAAGTTATTAAATGTGCCTTAACTGAACCTTACGTGTATTGGTCTTTGAAGTTTTTTCCTTTGACAGTCATGCTTAGTGAATTTGGTGGACTTCTTTAAAAAGGTTACCAAGACAATGAATGAGGGGAAAGCTGTGCATGCTACCAGTCTAGATCTGGCTAAATCATTTGATATAATACCCTGCTAGGCCATTGTCAACAAACTTATGGAACTAGGTATAAACCCCTTTATAACATGCTGGATATCTAGCTGGCTCAGTGATTGGAACCAAGAGGTTAGAATCTGTGAGGCCACCTCCACAAAGAGGCTGGTCACCAGTGGAGTCCCCCAGGACTCTGTGCTCAGCCCACTCCTCTTTGGCATCTACTTCTCAGATGTCAAAGCCAATGTCAAAGACCTCTGGCTAATCAAGTTTGCACATGAAGATAAAAAGACTGAAGGACGGGTTTACACAAACCAGGTGATCAATCACGAAGGCTCAGGTACGGTGAATCTACTTTTTTTTCTGTTTTAGATCAGGGACTAGATTTGTATTGTTTTTTTGAGACTTTGTTTTTACAAGTCAGGGACAAAAATATTACTGTCTTGTCATAGATCAGGGAAACAGAGCAGGTAGGCAGTCATTCTGAAGAGACTATAACAAAATTTGTGGTACCACATTAAAAATAAGGAGTTACATAATGATTAAAAGGGTAGAACAAAAATGGGTAATAATTGCACAAAAAGATCCCAAAATCCACCGTTAGCTGAAGACGCGAAATACATGCAGTTACAGCGTGCTGATAATATTAAATACTATTCAAAATGGGTTAATAAGTATGAATTTGACGGTAAATTAGAAAAATCCTTGCTTATCAAACTTGTCAAACAGCTTAAAACCGATTCTAAAGGACGGGTAAAAAAGCAACGTCAATTAGGAATTCCTCAGGCACACAGGTGGACTGAGGAAGTAAACCGAAGGGAACAAAAGAATAATAATTCAAAAGCAATGTTTTTAGATAAGGAGGATAATAACTTAGTAATAGCATCAGCCCCTCCACCTCCCTTACCAGAATATGAGGCGAGTGAACAAGTTAGTCCACCCCTGCAATATCCTGCAGTCACTGTAAATAGAGACACTACAAAAGCAAAACCGTTTATTAGAGATCCAGTCGAGACCAGGTCTCAAACATGGGCAGGAAACTCAAAGGGGCCATTGAGTTATATCAAATGGGTAGAAATTTACGATCTATGAGTGAAGAAGAAATATGCCCACTTATAGAAGTGCCTAATCCTCAGGCAGGACAAGAAGGTCAGGACCCAACTATTCTAGTGTATAGACCCTGGACTCCGGAGGACATCCAGAAGGCCACTGAGGGAATTCCCCATCCAAAAGTTAATTTTAGAAAGTTTTTGGAAGATTTGCAAGGAATGAGGCTAAGTTATAATTTAAATGGAGAAGAGGTAGAAAAAGTAGTCAGACAAATTGTGGGACCAGATTGGCACATGATTAGTGGCGACTGGAATCCCCGTGATGCTGCACTCAGGCCCCTCCCACATAGCAGTGCAGAGCTAGACAACAGAGTGAAAGGTCTTACAGACTGTATCTCTGAGAAATGGAAGCCTTGGGCAGACTGGACTTGCATTATTCAATGCATCCAACAAGAAGGTGAGACTGTTGACAGATATTATGCCAGACTGTTAGAATGTTTTAATAAACACTGTGGAATGCAGGTTCCTGAAGATCAGACACAAGATTCCTCATATGAGCAGCAGTTAAAGAATACATTTTTGAAAAGCAGTATTGCACCCATAAGCAGTTTTATTACAAAGCACATGGTAGATCATCGTACAAGCAGATTACAGTCATTACTTGAATATGCTAGGCATGCCGAAAGGCATTTTAATAGCAAAAAGAAAAAGAAAGCCCAAGTATTTTCTGTAAAAGATGGAGCAGAAGTTTATGTAGTACAGTCCAGGAAAAAGGGCAAGAGAAATGCCCAGGGAAACAAACAATCTGATCAGCGAACAGAGGACATTGAAGGGCGAAAGAAAAGGGGTGAATGTTTCAAATGCGGTAAAAAGGGACACTTGGCAAGGGATTGCAAGAAAAACAAGAAGACAACCACGGAAGACAAGGAGGGTGAGGACTGACTATATGATAGTCAGGAATCCCTAGAAGGGGATAGCAGAGAAAGGACAAATGAGAATGTGATAGAGGGAGTAGAGAATGTGACAGAAGGAATAGAGGAAGTGCAGGAAGTCACGGATAGTGAAGAAAATGAAATATTGGATTTAGCTTTATTGAGCTTAGAGCTCTATTTAGCAGATACAAAACCAGAAGTTACACTCCTGGTAGAAGGGAGGGAAGTCAGATTCTTGTGTGACTCAGGGGCATCACGGACCCTGATACATCCCTCCAAACTGCCAGAGAACTCAGAGTCACCTGATTACATACTAGTGAAAGCAGCTAATGGACAGCTGTATCGGGAGCCCCTCTCCCATAATATTGCAATAACTGATCCTGTTTCAGGATTGACCCAGAAAAGCAAAATTGCTGTTTCTGCAAAGTTCCCAGGGAATCTCTTGGGCAGAGACCTTATGCAGCTATTTAGTATAGCAGTAGTTTCGACTATGCAGGGTATGGAAGCACAGTGACAAATTGATACCTTTGCAGTACATTTGGGGGGTGAAATGTTTTATTGGTACAGCCAGGACTTGGTTACGACTAGTCCAGGGGCAGTAACCGAAGAGTTGATGAACGTAGCCATCAGCAAGTTCCCCTCCCTTGACATTGATAAACAGCATTTGTTACACTGTACTCTGTATTATTGTAACACACCAGGACCTGATAAGGAGTATGAGCAAGAATTGTTTAGAAATTGTGCAAACAGATTGATATTACGTAATCTGTACTGGGACACAGAAGGGAACAGTGTAGCTAGCTGTTCATTGCCCCAGGAGTTCTTTGCACTCTATAAATCTAATCGATTACCACATGTTAGCTTAACTAAGGACAAGAATGTAAAATGGGTAGACCTAGGAGAAAAGGTTACGAGGTGGGAGAAGCAGACAGCGTTAGAACTGTCAGAACAAGGAATACAAATGCAGAAGTTGAACTGGATAACTCAGACCCACCCAGCTGTACACTTGCAGTCTAGCAAGGACAGTTGAAATGCACAGCTCATACCAAGCAACAGGATAGGATTTCAAAAGGTAATGCGAGAGCTGATACAGCTGCAAAGCAGGCAACTTCAGAAGTATTTCTTTTGAATGACAAATTACAACCCTCTGAGATTTTAGACTTAGAAATGTTAAAAACAATGCAGACACTTACTACGCAAGCTGAAAAACAAAGATGGGTAAAACGAGGAGCAATTCTCGAAAAGGGGCTGTACATCTCTAAAGAAGGGAAACTGATATTGCCATCTAATTTGTTTAGATATGTAGCTTTGTTGAGCCATGGGCAGTGCCATGTCTCAACAGGGGGGATGGTACAGCTGGTGAACCAAGTGTTCATGACATACGGATTCTTAAACTACTCTAAAAAATTTGTTCGATGTGTCACGTTTGTAATAAACATCATGCACAAGGGGCGTTAAAGCCCAAGCAAGGGAGTTTCTCTACACCACCGTATCCATTTCATACTATCTGTATGGATTTTATAGAATTGAACAAATGTAAAAATAAGAAGTATTGTCTTGTCATTGTAGATATGTTTTCCAAATGGATGGAAGCCTTTCCGACTAAAAATCCAGATGCGGCAACGGTGGCAAAAGTTCTCATCAAAGAAATCATCCCTAGATTCGGCATTCTGGAAAAGATCTACAGTGACAACAGCACACACTTCGTAAACCAGACAATACAACAGTTAAGTAAACATTTTGGTATTTCTTTAAAAAATCATTGTGCGTATCACCCACAATCTGCAGGGCTAGTAGAGAGGCATAATGGGATTTTAAAGAGTAAGCTAAGGAAGTTAATAGTAGAAACACAGAGAAATTGGGTGTACTGTCTGCCCTGGCACTGTTGAGCATGAGAACTGTTCCGAATGCAAAAGTATTGACTCCTTTTGAAAAACAATTTTGGAAGGGCTTATTATATACCTCAGTGGAAATCTCTCATGCCCGCAGACCAGGAAGCTGACAGTACACTAGCTGAGTATATGAGAAACCTGTTGAATTCTAAACATCTGCTGCAGTCAAATTCTGTTTTAGATAAAGAACGAACCAGACCGACAGAAGTGGCAATGCCCCCAGGTACCTGGATCTGAGTGAAGACAGTAAAGAAGAAGAATTGGGCATCACCAAAGTGGGAAGGTCCATATCAAGTGGTTCTGTCGACACCCACTGCAGTCAAGATAGCGGAGCGCGCCTCCTGGATCCACCTGATGCACTGCAAACTAGTCAAAAACTTTGAACTGGACAAAAATCTTGTCACATGCCAAGAGTAAAAATGATAGAGTCCAGAAGAAACAGGAATGCCGAACAACCCTTTCCTCAAAAGTATTGCATAATCATCCTGTTAACTGTACTAGTGACAATAATCTTTTTACTGTGGCCTTTCCTTTTCCCAGCAACACAGACTGAACTGAATAAACGTGAAGCGTTACTCAAAGACTGGCATCCAAACTTTAACACTTACCAGGCAATTACATATGTGTATGCTAAGACTTTCAATGTTTCGAATTGCTGGATTTGCACAGCTTTGCTGACAGCATACGGGGGGGGCAGGTATTAATGACCATGGTCCCCCTAGGAGTCAATGAGACCTGGGAAAATTTGATTTATGATACCTCAACCATTACATTACAAGATAAAACAGCATTGCATTTGTCTGTTCCACAAAAGGGAACTGTGTGTTTTTATAAAAATGATACTGTTCAGGTGGGTTGGGGCAATTGAAATGTGACTGTTCCTTATAAATGTTACACTAAAGGTAACAATGCAGATTTTTATTGTAATACAAATTAGGATTCATTTCTTGGATCGATGCACAAAACACTGGATGAAGTGTTCTTTATAAACAACTGTCTATAATTGATAAAAAATGTTTCATGCAGGGCAAGTGTATATTCATAGCAAAGTTACTACTAAAGTGGAGGACTGTTATTTTGTGTGTGGCAGAAAGGTAGACAAATGGTTACCTGCGAATTGGTCTGGCAGTTGTTTTTTGGGCTACCTGGTTCCGGCCATACGACACACTGCAGTTTTGCCTCAAGGAAAAATTCGGAATGTCCGAGAAGTCATCAAGAAACCTGTAAATCCAGTGGGGCAAATCATTGCACAATGGAAAAATCATCATTCTATAGGCAATGGACTGACACAAATGGACTTAAGTGATAGTGTTATATCGTGGGCAGGCATATTACCAGCATATGGAGCAGTAAAATCGATCTGGGAGCTGAGAAAACTGTCTAAACTTCTCAAAGTGATGAGCAATGCAACTTTTTCCACCCTCAAATTGGTGACTAATGAACTGAATGCCATGAGAACTGTAGTGCTTCAAAACCACATGGCTCTCGACTTCACCCTAGCGGCGAGAGGTGGTACTTGCACTTTAATCCAAGAAGAATGCTGTTCGTATATTCCTGACCATAAACACGAGATAGACAATCATCTTGAGGTAATTCAGCAAGTGTCGGCCATGAACAAACCAGGCCCAAATCAACCAACGGACTTTTTCCAGAAATGGTTTGGGGGGTGGGGTACCATCCTAATGAACATCCTGATTGCCATGTGTGTAGGAATGCTCCTATTGGGAGTATGTGTTTGTCGTGCTATTCCCTGCATGAAAAGACTGATTAAAGACTTTATAGACATGTCAGTTTCTGAAACCTTATATCAAAGTACTGAGTTTGAAGAACTATTAAAAGATTGAAAAAGCTTTCATAAGTTTAAACTGAATGACTCTCTTAACTGCAAATCCTGAGTGGAAAGAGGTTAGGAGAAGAAAAAACTGTTTATGCTTATTTTGAAAGTAGAATAAAAGTATTAATAGGGGGGAAATGTCAGAAAAATATGCATTAATGTGTGTATTAGTAATATGCTTAGTGCATTTAGAGCTTGAAAAGGTTTAACACATTTATTCTATTTCATACTGCATAAATCTGTACAAACTGCAGATGCTTTCTGACCTTGTATTGTCAGCTAAAATCTTTGCTTATGCTTGGAAATTTACTGAGAAGCAGATGATTTCTGCTTGTGTTAGGAAAATAATGAATAGAACAATACTACTTGTATAAATGTTATGAGGCTTAGACAAGAAGTTCCGCTTGTGCTGTGAGAAAATACACAGCTGTAGAAGCTATAGATAATTAGAACAAAGACTGCTTGAAAATATGAACTGTAATCAGAATTTGCTTATGCCTGAGTTAGAAAGTACCTTGAAATGTAACACATGCATGATAACTATACAATAGAAGCTTGTAACGGGTTAGTCCTCAGCAAGGCCAGGTTGTTTTTCTCAAAATGTTTCTCACAAATCTAGTCATGTCAGCAAAAAATCTGAGTAACATCTGCTGTAGAAAAATTCTGAAAGTTATGTTTGATTACGTCAGCCATAGAAGGCCATGTCTTGTAAAACATTATAAGAATAGCATACTTCCTTTTAGTAGTTAGGCAAAAATCTTGTATTTGCATGTTTTTGTCTCCTTGCTGCAAGTTATTAAATGTGCCTTAACTGAACCTTACGTGTATTGGTCTTTGAAGTTTTTTTCTTTGACAGTCATGCTTAGTGAATTTGGCGGACTTCTTTAAAAAGGTTACAAAGGCAATGAATGAGGGGAAAGCTGTGCATGCTACCAGTCTAGATCTGGCTAAATCATTTGATATAAATCCCTGCTAGGCCAATGTCAACAAACTTATGGAACTAGGTATAAACCCCTTTATAACATGCTGCATATCTAGCCGGCTCAGTGATTGGAACCAAGAGGTTAGCATCTGTGAGGCCACCTCCACAAATAGGCTTGTCACCAATGGAGTCCCCCAGGGCTCTGTGCTCGGCCCACTCCTCTTTGGCATCTACTTCTCAGATATCAAAGCCAATGTCAAAGACCTCTGGCTATTCAAGTTTGCACATGAAGATAAAAAGACAGAAATTTAAGGAATGGGTAGTGGAAATTATTCAAGACTTACTATGGAAGATAGAAATTTCTTTAGAGGTTAAAGCTAGTGAGTGGGATAAAATGAAACTGGAGTTTAAATGCAGGATAGAAATAAAAGAAAATGAGATATGTTTAAGAGGTAACAGGAATTATGTAGAGGGACTGACAGACGTTAAAGTATTACAGAATAAAGGGAATCTCACAGAACATAGAATACAACTGCAGAGTGCTAAGTAGAAAAAAGTGAGTACCTGGATAATATGCATGAGTTTAGAAAGACTGTTGTTAAGCAATTGTTTTTGACAATAACTCCAAAACACAAAAACTTTTATGATAATGACTAAGGCAACAGAAAGTAGAATGGTTTGTTGCCAAACGTAGGGAGCCTATAATATGAAAAATAATCAGAGATCTTGTAGAGGTATTTGAAGTAATGAATATTGTAACAGAGATAAAAGAACTGAAAGTATGATCTTTAGGAAAGTGTAGGAGCAAATTAAATAGAAAAATGGAACTTATGGTAACAATACATGCAGAATAATGTTTTGGAGGAGGAGTAAGGTTTAAGGGAAGGCAGAAATCGAGCAATTTATGTAAAGCTGTATTGATAATAGTTATCCAAAAGAATGCATGTGATGCATAATGTTTATAACTGTGAGCACTTTTATAGGGTTTCTTTTCTTTTATATAAATGTATGTTTGCCAATATCTTAAGTGATAATTCATTAAAGATGTTAAAACAGGAAGGGAAGATTATTGATTAAAAAATAAATTAACATTATAGGATCATAGGAGGTTACTAGGCTAATGGCCTTACAGTCTTTTTAAGCATAGCCATTTGTGCCTGAATTTTCCCAATTATCAATGCCCATGAGCTAGAATGACTTTGATATATGCCTGTGCCTTAGGACATCTACAAAATGCCCCTGTCCATATGGGCCACAGGCAAAAAACCAGGGGTGAATTTGCGATTTCCCATTCACTGACTTAGGGGAGAGCTGTATTTCACATTTGTCATGACGTCAGAGAAATATATTTCAAACAGGAGAGGTCCCATTACTAAGTTCTGTGGGACACCATTAGTGACAGGTCCCTCAGTGGAGGTGGATTCCCCCACTCTATCTTCATGTGTTCTATCTGTGAGCTGTTTGGCTATGCATTGGGTGACACAGGGATGTATGCCTAAATTTATGAGTTTCTCTATAATACCTAAGTGAGGTACTGTGTCAAATGCCTTTGCCAGGTCAAGGTAGCCAGTATGTATCATTTTGCCCTAGGCCATGGTTCAAGTGACTTTCTTGAAGTCCACCAAGTTTAGTAGGCATGACCTGCTCTTGATGAAACTGAAATGGGCTAGGTCCAGTGCTTGAAGATTTCCTATGTCTTTGTTTATCAGTTCCACAATAATTCTTTCCATGGCCTTGCATATAAGACTAATCAAACATATTGGTCTGTAGTTCCCTGGGTCTGTTGACAGTCTGCCTTTGTGTAGAGGGATGATAGTTGCAGTTCTCCATTCCCTAGGGATGAAGCATGTCTGTAGGCTGTAGTTGAACAGAGATTCTTGTGGGCCTGACAGGTCATATTTCAAGCTATTTAAGAGGCATCCTGGAATATTACTCTGGAGAGTGCAATGAGGGCCTGTTCTTTAGTGATAGTTGGTGCAGAAATGAGAGAGGGTATTTCCTGGGGGTGAAATTGGATGTAAATTTATCAGATAACAAATTTGCTATATCACCCAATGCAATATAGGAAGTTCATTTTATTAATAGTTGGATATTCCCTTTAACATACACTGAAAACTATACATAACTGAAAAATGAATTATGGTTATCTTTATCCTGGGAGGCTATTTTTACCTCAAAGTGGCTTTGGTTGGTATGATTAGTCCC